>NW_022884814.1:0-15527 GCF_011952205.1 Bombus bifarius | reverse complement strand
TACAAAAACTTTCACGGCATTCTTCGGCTGCTATACTGGGACGTTCCTTTACTGTGATAGGTTATAAAACGATTCCTAACACAAGTGACGTATCTCTACCGGACACGTGCTCTTCGGGCCACACGTTTTATGATACAAGACCAGCAAAATGATCAATGTGTAATTTTACATATCTTACATTTTTTCCAAATGAAATATTGTTTTTATTAAACGTTTAAAACCTCAGGCAACATTTATTTCATCTGATTTCAGTTTTACAAATATATATCTATAATACATATCTGTATAAATTACGGTCTTGTTATATCAAACAGGGACCGACACTCGCTAGGGAAAACTGCCCAAAAATTGAATCGTAAAAACCAATATGAAAGACAACAAATTTCTCGTTCTGCGGAACAAATAGAAATGAGCAGAATATCTTTATCTTTATCTGAGACATTCAAAGCGTATCACGCATACGCTAAACCTGAAGAAAACTTTCTTGTCTTCCATGTTCATTTTTCCCTTTCCATTTCCGAACGGTTTCTTCTATATTTATTTACATGTTCGTGATTGATGCTATTGACAACATACAACTAAGGGGAAATACGAATAGTAATAGATAGATGTATAATTCATTATGCAATTTTATAGAATTAAATCTTATTTATCTTCAGATATAAAAACTATATTTACCAGCTGAAACACTAACGCATATGCAGTATAATATAATCTACTTAACAATCTCGTTTTAGTTATAATATGTGATTAATTCTTTTGCTATTTCCCTATAAACAGTTTTTTGTGCATACAATATTTTTTTATAGTATTCTAATATATTGTTAGATATTGTAAAGAAAGTAAAATACAGTTATTGAAGTTTGGGAACATTCAATGTTAACCTTGCTTCAAAAAATAATCTTTCGAATGAATGGGGAATAGATTTTTAGTATTATAGTTGGTATAATGTCATCATTGTTTACAATGTGTTAGAGTTAAAGAAATGAGACAAATTAATATTTCAGAAGCAAATTCAATATTTAAATGATGTTATTTTAAAATGGCAGATGATATGAATGTTCTTTTTATACGAGGAAATGGAAACGTAATGGTTTTAACATTATTTTAGTACAAGATCTTAGCATAATAGTAATTAACAGTATCCACTACCTTTTAGTCAATTTTTGAAAAATGACATATATGATAATTTGCAATAGTTTGATAATAAAATACTTGTATCAATATTAATAACATATAATTTGCTATCTCAAAAGGATACAGACACAGCCAATGATAATGTTTGGGATGATAGTGCATTAATAGAAGCATATGATAAAGCAATAAATTTAGCAAAAGAAGAAGTTATCAAGCGAATGGGAATGGATGTTGGAAATTCTCAACCGAAAGAAAACCTACAAAATCTTAAGCAGCCTAAACACGCAAGTAAATTACATAAGGTTGTGATTTTGATAGAATATTACAAATTTGATACAGAATATTATTAAATATATTGATTAAGAAGCAAATTATTTTATTTTGCTATTTACTTATATTTATTTGTATACACATCTTTTCTCTATAGAAATGGATCATAGGAGCACCTTATCGTGCAATATACTCAGAGGATGGAGAAATTTATGAAGCTATAATATCAAAAATTTACGAAAACAATGGCACGTGTTGAAGTGGTTACCACTTCTAAGAAAACTCTACATCTGGTCTTTTTTAGTTTTCTCAAGCACTGAAGCCATCGACAGCGTGTAGACAAAAGACTGCGACGAAGTCAGGCCATAAACAGTAGACAGGCGACGTTGGCTTCGGGGTTTTTCAGTTATTAGGTAACACAGCTAGCGTGCGGATCTGGACCAGCTCAAATTGTATTTTTACTTATTACACTTCTATTTAAATATATTTTCTACCTTACAATTTATCCACGTGTTTTCTCTGTTTACACACCGAATAACCTCAACAGCACGTGTGTTGTAAAATTTGTAGGTAATACCTTTAGCATGATGGTTATGTCAATTAAGAAATGTACTAAAAATACATATATATATATGAAGTAAAGGCTTTCGCATAGTCTATCACAGTGTCATTCAGCAGGTCCTTAACTGGGCAGGAGTACCTGTCAATGTCTATGGGGAGACCCGTGGGATATAGGGTCATGAACCATAAACGTGCATGTTACTTATTGTTCATTATTAGCTGCTTGGAATATAATTCTCCTCATTAGACGAGTGATTATTACTACATATATCAAGGCAAACGTTTATACATATACATTTATGCACGGGAAATTCTAATACATTGCCTGTAAGGACAGTAACTGAATGGCACTCAGTCATTCTATTAAATGACAAAAATTTCTTTTACTCTGTGTTTAGGCTATGGTAATACAGAGAAAGTCGAGTTGAGTTCTCTTTTAGAATCAGAAGGTTTGCAAAGTCAAATAGCACAACAAAAGAAAGCTTTGGAAGAGAAATTCAATGAAGAGAACGACGAGACTTGTGAGACTAATTTTTCTACAAATGTAAATTCGAAAAAATATAATGTAGAAAAAATGGATTGTGACTCTGAAGAAGCAAATGCGTATAATCACTTCATACCGGGACCATCTTTCAATTCGATGACTGATATAATGCCACCTGCACCTCCTTTACCACCACAATTAATGGCCAAGTAAGTACAATTTAAAAATTCTAATGGAATGCTGAATACTTCTAATATTAATAAGTAATTTGGAATAAGTTTAAGCGGAAGCGAATTTTGAATAATTTTTGAATAATATCCAGTTAATAATTTGTGAAACAAATTAATTTCATTTTATTGTTGGAAACAAATTATGTTACGCCGGGCCTCTCTGCCTGGCCCAGGTCACATACCGCGGGCCAGACGGACACCAGATGTCCGCTTTTCCGTACGGCGTACCCTCAATATCCTTAAGCACCCGCCATAAACCCGAGTCACTTGCCTGCTAAGGTCCTTCAAAACAAACAAACATCTGTGTTCGAAGCATTTCTAAAGACTATTGTCTACCACGGCGGGACAAGGGAAAGTTGGTTTTTCTCACGCACGCTGCAACTTTCCTCCCACTAACCACTTTCTCTCGAGGGCAGTTAAGACCCTTCGTTTAACCAATTAAAAACGAAGCCTATTCCCTCACTCTCCTAAATAACATCGGCACCAACAAATCCGATGGTCCCGTGCGCTAGACACACCCATCCTTAGCTTTCCTCGGACACAGCATCGTCACTCAACTTCACTTCTTCTACATCGTTGGAAAAGTCAACTACCAAGTATACGCTAATGCCCAGCGGGGCAGTCTAAGCATAACGCGAGAGTCGGTCTCGGTATTGTCGAGCATACATTTCCTCTCCTAAATCTCATAGTGCTACGTCCACTAATACACTAAATCTAATTATAAGAGCCCTGCTCTAACGCATATATCTATCTTAGCTTCGTGCGACAAGTTGTTAATTGCTTATTTCTCTACGTCAGTGTAATCTAAGTGCTTGAAATATATAATTTATAATTCTGTGAATCCCAGGGTTATACAACCTCAATCACCCCTATTATCTCAACGGAAATCAGGGGATCGATCAATTCGTGGTGTCGATTGTTATAATCGTAACGGGGATTTACGACCCCCGTTGACGTCTCTCCTCGCGATTACGTCTCCCCGCGATTGGTCGAATAAACAAATTAGTTGGATTTTTCTTTCTTTAGCAGTTTTTGCCAGAGTTGACCTGACGTGCTACTTCAGTTTCCATCTTCGCTTCTCGAAACTTCCAACGTCCTTGGTGTTGGAGTCTCTTTGCCCAGGTGAGTACATAGCTTCTAAATACTCGTCGCTGTTCATCCTTACGAGCCTCTCGAGCTTTAGTTGTCAATTGTTATCGTTAAAGGAAGAGAAGTTCGCGACAGATGTTATCGAACAAATCGTTTATTCTCGAAAAGTTCGAACTTGTTCGTTGCGTTTGAATATATATGGACGGACGCCATTTTTCATGACATCATCATGATTTGTCATGTCGTGAGTATAGCTTTTGACTACCATATGTTTGTGATTTATGTGAAATTTGACCACTATACCGTGATAGAATAATATTTCCAATGAATTATAAATATTTTACATTGTGAATTATAAATATTTGTTACAAATTATATCGTACTTGAGATGAAAATGAACCATATATCTGCTTATGGAATATGAGGTAGTAAATCATTCGAAACATAATAACGATTAATTAAGCACATATACAATAACGTTTACGAATGAATATTGCGAATTATTGTATGGCTTTAATGCGGTATTTAATGTTTTGATTGCAGTCTTTGAAATGGTATCATAGGTGCTGATATAATATCGCGCGAAAAAGGAAAGACCAGTGGTTAATATTGCAGGTGCACCAGTGCATTGCGCTCGTCGAGGGTGGTTTTGACGCTGGTGCCGAGGAAAGGCGCAGAACGTGTTCGATCGACCCGCGAACGTAGCCTGTGCTCATACTGCGACAGAGTTCGTTTCAGTTAGGCTCAGTCGCTGTTTGTCCGTCGACAGCGTATAGTCGCGTCGGCCTACGATTCCTTTTTTCTTCTTGTTTCTTGCGAACTCTCTCGCAACAGCCGTTCTATACGTACGCCGCCAGTATATCGCGTGATCATCGTTCCCGTTGCTTCCCTTACCCTCTCATGTCCTTCGAAGAAGACCTCCCCTTGGTTTTTCCTTGTTTGGAGGGAATTCATCGCTCGGACACATGGACTGCGAAACACGAGGGTTGATCGAGGCATCAGCGTGATGTACTTTTCAGGTTTCATATTTTCTCTATGAGACTTTCTAAGGAGAATTTGGAAGATATACATTTTTAGGAAATAAAGGTTTTTATGGAGTCATCGATAGGTTAGAATTTAATTAACTCTCTTATAACAGGTATTCCAATTTTTTAATATATAAATTTAGTTTCCTCTATGGTGTTAGAGAACATAATGGGGGCATTTTATGATATAACGAATATATTCGTATATATTTTAGTTTATTCATTCGTCAAATTTCCCTAGTAGGCCGGCCTGCAGCTCACATGCAGCACTTAGTAAAAATTTGTTTTGTTAGAGGTTGGCCATTCCTCTTGCTATAAAAATATCGTAGAGTCATATCATATGATAAAGCACCTTCTGAAAGCTAGATGCTCGATAACGAGCCTAATGATTCTCGGTAGTTTGTAATGTCAAGCTTTGAATTGGCGAGATCGCTCTGCTGTCAAACCGCCGTCCAGCGGCGACCACATTCTTTAACCACGTTCAAGGGGTATATCACGCTACAGAAACCATCAAAGGGTTTGCAAGTTAGTTGCCTTTTAGAAGTGGGGCAGTTGGTTGTTACATGTCATCCGTAGTTGCTGGCTGTTCTCCTTAGTCGCCATACATCATAGAGACGACAGTTACAGTCGCCAGTTGTCCTTGCTAATGGTTGCTTGTTGTCGCTAGTTAGTTCTTGTTATCGTTATGTATTCCACCAATCACGTGAAATTTAACGTATGGGATTTTATTCTTCTTTATTCTTTCTGTAGGGAGATTTTTTAAGACGAGGAAAATATAGAATATTTCAAGACGACGGTAAGGTTTGAATTTAAGCAACTATTTTATGATACAACAAAGTGGAAAAACGATTTAATTTTATAAAGTTTAAGGTAATTTTTTAAAAAACTACGAATTTAAAAGATTCAAATAGATATCTTAAACGTAATTAAACCCTCCATATCGTAAGAAATTAAATGAAATTGCGCAAGAAAGTTAATACATTTAATGTATTATTTTAAACATTTATTTAAAAACATTTATTTAAAATTTAAGTGTAGTCGTTGACGCGCGCGCGCCATTCGAAGCATTTGTCAGTTCGTTACATCTGCGGTAAAAGTTGTAACTACGAAGAAGCTTAACATATGGTGCGTCTCAAGACGACAGTAAAAAGTATTAAGAGATTTTTCGAGATTTTTTCTTTTAAGTTTCCAAGTACTTTTTCTATTTAACTTCTTTTTTTTTGCATTTTCTCACAATATTCGATAAATAGAGACGAAATATGACAGTTCTTAGTTCGGGGATTTATTGGTTCGAAAGTTACTTCAAAAGTGTTTCTGGAATTCGTGCGGTTAATACTTTTAAACTACTGAGTACGACTTATTCCGTATGGCTGGACAAATCTTTGTTGATACTGTAAGCGTAACTGGTCCGGATATTGTCTTGTGGAGATAGAAAAATACACGAAGTATTGATTGAACTACATATTTTTTTAATTCTTTTTTAATTCTTTTAGTTCTTCATATATTGATAATAGAACGATATTCCGCTACTTTGAGCACAATATAGTAATGTTTAAATAAATAATAAAATTTACGCATTTCGTCTTCATGCGTCGATAAGAAAATGCAAAAAAAGTTAAAGAAAGATGATGCGCAGACGCGAAGTTTAGTCAGCAATAATATTTAAAACCTCTAAAATATATTGTACACATTTATTTGCAAATAAGCTCAATGAAATTAAACTGTAACTGTGTTTCCAATAATGTCTTCGATGTATTGCTCGCCATTATGTCGGATTAACAACTCTAAGTGATCGACCTTAATCACTAAATGGCGGCCGTGATTCAGTGGTATAGCTTTACATATGACGGACATCGCAGGCGCTTATAAGACGTCTATTGTGAAACGTTTCCAATAGCACCGTTTATGGGATGGTGAAATCTGAATATATATATATATCGCTGAAATATATATCGCTTATCACTTGAGTCTGACACGATCGTTTTTAAATAGAATCACAATTTTTTATTCTTTACAAAATCAGTCTATAAAGATTATGTGCAAATAAAATAGATAAATAGATAAATGGTTGTACAAACTTATAAAACAGATATTACAAGTATATCTAAATAAATGATATATTTATAAATTGTAATATTTGATCTAAAGTTTAAATAAATAAAAGAGATACTCGTGACTTACAATAAAAGTATTTTTTTTCAATTTTTAAACAAAGCAAAAGTGGATAACAATTTTTCAAAATGTAAAAATCAACACAATGGTTGGTTTCTTTAATTAATCAATAACGTTTAAAGTTAATTAATGTCCAGAGTGGTTTGTACATTTTGTATTTCGCCGTATTTCAACGTTCGATGTGTAAATAAAACTTGATGCCTGAAATATCGAAAAAATAATTAAATCCGATCGTTCCGTCGAATTTGCAAATTGTATACTCGTGTAAAATCGAGTGCGCTTGTGTATGCTGATACGAAAAGTGGTAGTATATTTTTCTTTTTTCGATTATCGTTATCACTTTTTGTGTGGAAAAATTAATTCCGTGAAATGGAAGTGCAATCAATACGGCTTATCACGAAATAATAGCACAACGACGGTACATATTGGTATTGACGTCAGCTTCACAAAATTTCTCGAGTATCGCAGTCGACTATTTGGGTTAAGAATTCATTTTCAAGGTCCTACAAGCACGAGTATCTTATGGATAATGGAAATTTTCAGTGTACATTTTAATAACCATATTTCATATTGCATGCTGCGGTCCAAGAAAAATTCGCAGTTAATATTCTGCTAATCCCTGCTGCTTTTAAAGACCATAAGTAAGGTCCGTAAGGTCGTCCGTAAGGTTTAAAAGATTTCGAGTAGATTTGTATTACGTATTTTATCTTCTAATTTTTAAAGAGAGGGTCGTGTTTAATTAATTGAAAATGACGAAACTGTAATGGGACATTATTATCAAATATTAAACGTGGTTCCATTGGGTACTTTTATGGTCTTTGCGAGATATATATGCATTATACGTTGCTATTAGCAACGCGTAGCGATGAACGATGGAGAGCAGTACCTTCGTTATCTCGTCTCGGTTGTGTACATATCAGTAATGCACAGTACTCGTACTAAATATCTTACAAATTCCATACAGATTTTCAGATTAGTTTCGAATAATACCAACACGACCATGATAGTCACAGTACAGTATTAAATAGTGCCACTATGCATAATACACTCCTAAAATGTTTCTACAAATATATTTGTCCGAATATTTTTGTCAGCTACTATATCCTAACCACGATTTATTAAACAATATATAGATTTAAAAAAGAATATATAACGACATTACTTGTTTAGGCTAGATTGGTTTAACTTGTATAGTTTTAATAATTGTGTAAGATCAAACAAGAACTTATCGTTAGTTTGGCGAGATTTGATTACACGAAGCAACATAATTGCTTTGAAACTCAGGACAGAAAACAATGTCAACCGGTAGACGCGTTTGTCTGGTGAACGTGTAACGCGTAAATAATAGATAGCGACAATCACGCGAACGCTAGTTACAGCTGACTTGGCTTACATTGTAGCATTCAAACTAGAGTATACGAGCCGTAAGCGCTATTGAAAGTTCAAAGGCCGACTAGTGAGCTTCATCCTATCTCATTTTTTAATCAGGCGATGGATCGACGAATCGTATTGATTTCGAGGATTATTATAGTTCTGTGGGAATTTTAAAGCGTGGTTTGTCTAATCTTGTCTCGTTAGCTACAGACTCTTTGGCGAGCAGCCTGAAACTTGATCCAGTTTCGAGAAAATGAAAAATTCGTTTCTTCTCTTTGCTTCCCTGTTCCTTCTTTCCTCCTTTTTCCCTTTTTACATCGCGTTAAGGCCCGTTAAATAATATTGACTGCCGTGGACGCTGGCTGAGAAGTGCACTTTATAACTAGCTTTAAAATCACTGACGTCGATGAGGACAAAGGTAAGTTAGAGGGTCATTTATCTGGGCTGGTGTTATTCGACCTGAACTCTGCAGCTTTTCAGAGCTTCTTTCGTTTTTCTTTTAAGAGCAGAGATGTTAACTGGTCTTTTGTTACGTGTAAGAAGTATGTACTAAAGCTTATTTAGCACCAATTGGTTGCTCAAAGTCGAGATATACATACCTATATTATATTAATACGTTACAGAAGATTAGGCGTTAGTTAGCTTATGAGAATTTATAGTGTGTCACAGATCACAAAAGCAGAATGACTACTTTTTCATAAACGATATATGTATATGAATTGAAAGTTTAACTATTACGCCACATACTTCTCTCGATAAACGTCGTCGAATGCATATTGTTAAGGAATATTAGCCATTTGAATTCAATAGTTTCGAAGATACTAATGCTTCCGTGAAGTTTTTGCAGGCTGTTAATGTTTTATTGAGATACTACAAATTTTGAATAACTTCGATTAGAAATAAAAATCACATTACATTAACGCGTAGAATGTAACGTAACGTAGATAATGTAAATATAAATTATATTACAAGGAAATAATACGGGTAAGTAATGTGAAACATTCTGGTTAAAATTGCATCCTTTGAAGGCTAGGACACACAGTACTTACGAAGTAGATTAAGTACCAAATGGGGTACTTAAGAAAATTCATGTTGTCATTGTTTAATAAACATCTTTAGCTAATAGCCTTCTGCAAAAGCTGGTTTAAGTTATGCTAACTTATTCCTTATTAATTGCAATTATATTGTTCGTATCTCCTAGAGGATTAACAATCCATTTTTATAATGGATAATAAAAGTAAATTTCTATTAGGTTGTCCCAAGTTTCTTTCGTTTTATAAAGAAATGACAGATGCACAACATATTTTGTTTTATGTTATTCTATATTATTTTACATTAAATTGGAAAAAGGTGGATCACACGTAATTCAATAAAATAATATAAAACGAAAAATGTTGTACATCTATTACTTTCTTATAAAACGAAAGAAACTTTTGGAACAACCTAATATTTCTCTACTACGACGCTTTTACAGTGCTAAAATATTTGATAAAAATGTTAAGAAATTCTAATATTGATTTAAGCGTATCGATTTATCTGCTCTTCATATTTAATCAAACAGAAATTGTTAATTATGATTTCCACTTAAAAGCGGATTGCATATTATGAGGATAAATTATCAAATTCATCTCTAATATAGACATTAGAGAATCATTCATAGCCGCAATCCTGTTTACCGCTAACATTCCTGGTACTCAATAATTCATTAGGTGACTGCTTTAGCCGCACAGAATACACCTACAAATAATTAATCGCGATTAATATTCCATCGACTTTTGAAAATCCCTCGTGTGATCTATTTCATGCGATGAGAATACGTATAAATTGAGATTGCGATCGACCATCCTCAGTCGGATAAATCGAGTGATTCAAATTATAACACAAAAAAAAGTTAAAACTAGTTACATTATCTTTTTCAATTTTTATGTATTATTTGGCGGAAGAAACTTTGGTAATTGGTAAGTAAAGTTCACCTCCTTAATGTTAATGATTTTAATATGTTATTAAGCTCAAAGTTCTAAGGAATTTTCTATATATATATATACATATACATAACTGTGTGCGTATATGTATAATATACGTATAACAACCAAAGTTCAGCTCTCAAGTGTACGCAAAACTTTTATGTTCATTTTACGCTATACCAGTATGTTTCATGAATTTGTTTGCTAACAGTATCGAAACAAATAACAAGCAGAGGACGAGCTATTCATGAATTGTTTTGCCAGCGTGTACGCTCCCAATATTTTCTATTTGAGAAAACATACTTGTTGCTATTGCAACTACAAATATTTTTACAGTCGACGCTTTTGCCGTGAATCATTGGCTAACATGTAAAATCGAGAAAAAACATGGTTTATTGTGATGGAAATGTGGAAAACCGCAAAACCGATATAGAAGGGAAAATAAAGGAAAGGAAGGTAGATAAGTAGAAGCTTGGGGCCAAGTTTAATTCACTGAAACCGAGCTGCTTGTATTATCACAAAACAAAATTGCCAGTACGTCATTTCCGTACTCTCGTCCTCGCGAAAATGGTTTCGCTTGTTAAGGAAAAACGAAGAGACAGGGAAGAGAGGAAAAAGCAGACGGAGAGCGCTTTTAAAAAGCTGGCGAACCGTGTGTTACCACAACGAGACACGCGATGCTATTTGTCGCTTTAAATTGTGCCGCAACTCGTTTTTGAGATCTTTGCCAGGGGCGCGTTAAAACATGCTGAAAATATATTTCTGGCTTTTCTGGCGTTTAACTGAAATATGACAAATAACGTTGTAAAACATATGTACTTATGACTTACAGAGTAATTGAGTGTACAAAATATATAGTATACAAAATAGTCAGCGATTTAGGGCTTTAAAAGATCAAAAGGAAAGAAAAGAAAAGAAAAGAAGAAAGATAATATGTTGTGGCAGTCTAAGTCGATCTAAGAAAATAGATAAAGGGAGGGAGGAGCAAAGCTAGTTAATCTGGAAAGAATCCAAGCGTCAATTTCAAGCATTTACAGAGAATCAAGCGGGCTGGTTAAAGTCGTGAGTTGAGCAATTATCCCGCGTTAGTCCCACGCGAAATTGATCCAACCATGCAAAAACGAGTGTATTCTGATTTCTGTCGCAGATACTTTTGGCTAGTGCAGTACCTACACGGTGGTTGTTGAAATAGCCGCTTCTCATCTATTTTCCGCAGCGCGGACATAATCCTTTGATCCCTTACGACTAACGAAGTTTTCGAAGATGTACGGCAGTTTGAGATTCTACTTGAAAATGATCATGATTGCGGTCTGTGTGCCGTCTGCTCTTCTTTTTGTCCTTCCGTTAAAGACTGGTAAATTGATACTGATTAATTATGCGATCGAAACCATATATAATGGCTACAAAAATGCCGCTAATATAATATTCCTTCTTTCTTGTATCTGTCTGCCTCTCAGGTCGTTTTACTAATTACAATAAGTAATTTCGACTTCTTTGCGCTCTCTTTTAACGCATTGAAACTTGATCCAGTTTCGAGAAAATGAAAAATTCGTTTCTTCTCTTTGCTTCCCTGTTCCTTCTTTCCTCCTTTTTCCCTTTTTACATCGCTTTGTTCTACATCGCAATTTACATTTATTTGTAAAGTTTGAATCTCCTCGATATTGAAGATGTTGAAGCTGCAAGTATGTATTTCATTTTAATCCATTCGAGACCGAGATTTAATTGTAAGACGATACCTAGGTGTCGGTACGATCTGAATGTTTAGTTAGAATGATTCTGTGTTTTACTCTCTCCAAGATATCCTTTTCATACTTTGATTTTAAATCGATGACAATCTTAAATAGTATGCCTCATATTTTTAAAATATAAAATTATATACTATGTTATTCTATAATGTATTATGTACAGTTATATATATATATATATATATATATATATATATATATAATAATTCTATATTGAAAAAAATATGAAATTAACATGATATATACATTACTACATAAGTTATATATAAAATATGTATATTATACCCTTGCCTACTGACTGATATGAATTTCTTTCGGTCTCAAATGCGTTAAAAGAGAGCGCAAAGAAGTCGAAATTACTTATTGTAATTAGTAAAACGACCTGAGAGGCAGACAGATACAAGAAAGAAGGAATATTATATTAGCGGCATTATCATGTTTTTGCTCTCTTTAAGTCTTTCAACGAGACAGACAATCTACAGGTATTAATCGACCAATTTCTCCAAGCTGATAACTTCGAATTGATGTTTATATATAAGAAGTGTTATGTGTTAATCTGTCTAAATGTTTAAAAGGTGTTATAAATTAAATGTTGTTAAACGATACGTAATTGCCTTTTGATCGTAAATTTTACTATCAAGGGGTCTTTTATGTATGCGTAATCATTGTGAATTATAACAATTTATGTGATCGATATTAAAGGTGTTTAAAAGCATGTATTTTTTCTATATTATTATTCTCCTATATTATTATCCTATATTATTATAGCATTCCTATATTATTATAATATCCAATTACATGTTGATACACAAGATATACAGATTATTATTTATAACGTTTTGGTTTTCTTAATTGAGTCATTCATGTAGTACAAATGATAAGAAATTAGTAATAATTCACAGAAAAAGGATATCGTAGTAGAAATATTATAAAAAAACATTTTCTGTTTTAGTGTAGAGTTACTCCTTCTTACAGACAGTGTCGTACAAATCTGTACGTCTCTGAGAAAATGTAGGTATCTGAGCCCTTACTTCCTCAACAACTTTTAGATCTGATAGAAAAAAGAAACATACGAAGTAATAAGTAATGCTTACTAATAAATTCAACAAATACAGAGGAAGATGGCTAAATCGATAAATTAACGAGACTAAAAATTAATTACATCATGGATCTCTCGCTTTTAATGTTAAGCTGTAAATTACCGATATCGGTGACTGCCATATTCTCTTGAGTTTCCAAATCGTAAAGAATCTTTCCCCAGGGATTGGTCAACTGTGTATGTCCCCATGCGATGTAACTTGCTTAAGGAACACGAGCCGGTGATATGCAGGCAACGTATAATTGATTATCATTCGCTCTGAAAAGCTGAAGTAATGACCAGTGCAGTGGTCCAGTGGTCATATTGAAGCAGGTCATATAGAAGCAGGAAATATGAAGCCACCGAATACCAATTAACTTCGTAGTTGCACGGTTCACATTCCATCATTTCTGAATATGCGAGGACAGTCCTCTTATTGTGCTTTTAATTCTTTTATTTGTTTCATTTTCAGCAAATATACTGGTTTTTTAAATTATGCTTCTTTTTATACAGAGTTACAGATTATATTAATTTTATATAGAATATATTTAAGAAAGATATTTAATTTTTTGCTAGTTAAGTATTGATCGATTAAGTTACTGTACCTTTGTTCCGATAAATGCGTGCCATTTCCTCGAATCTAATATCATAGCAAATGCCAATACCTATTTTGCAGCCCTTCACATCGAACGTCGTTAGGGAGTTACCAGGACTGAGTGAATCACTGTCTCGAAAAGTAATCTTATTAGGAATGTCGATGTCGAATAGATGTACCTAATAACATAAAAATGTGGTCGCTAATTCTATTGCTACAACTTTTGTAATTTAATATCAAAGTTACCAACTCCTAAACTTTAATTATTTTTTATTTAATAACTGACAGCGTTTTTATCACTTTCTTTTATTAAAAAATCTTATCATTTAATGATGTTTAAAAAGGAGAAAAAATAAATATAATAATATTTTAAATATGTGAAAAATTTATATTACACATTACAACAAAAATGGGCGTTTCCCGTATCATAACGTATTTTATAAACCGTAAATTATAGAATTGGTTATAGTATACGTATGTACATATGTATATTCCTAAATTATTCCTAGATAGAGTCACTTTCTTCACCCCAATATTTTCAAATTCAAAGCCATAAAGGAATATATTACTTACCTTTCGGTAACGGTGCGTTGCTATCAAAGTTCCATCGGGACCCCAAATAGTACAGGTATTGTACAATTTATCGCCCTCTATTTCAGGCATCGTACCACCAACTACATAGATGTTTTCTTTAGCTGCGTTCGATGAAGCAACGCTCGTTTCATCATCAGGAATACTCTCGGCGTATTTTGGAAAGTACTCTGCATTGCAATATTTCAATTAATGAAAAATAACTGTCTTTTGTTCCAACCATAAATTAAATTGAAATTTTTGTCAGTTTTTTATTTTTTAAATTATGAAAATAACTAAGTTTTATATTTCGACTTAATTAAATATGCAATTACTTAGCTAATAGTATATATAATAAACTGTTTCTACAGGTTCAAAATGAAAAATGAATATTTAGAAATATTTAATTACGACAATGCTATTTGTGTTAGCATCAGTGGCTTGTTACTCAACGACTTTGCTAGTACTTTTTGAAACATAAAGTTAGTTTTCAATTAACACTTATACTAGAGGCGGAATTATAAATGCAAAATAATTGATAATACTAATTTATATGTACCTAATTATTAGTATCTTAAAAAATATATTTATACAAAAATCACGACAATCATGAAAATGGGGAAATCCTATATTCTCGACTCAATTCACAATTTATTTTGTATATTAATTAGATTCCGCGCTCATCAGTACGTACTCACTGGCGACATCGAGAAAATGTATCGGCAATTCCTCGTACGACCAGAGGATCGGAAATATCAAAGGATATTATGGCGCAGCGCGAGTGGAGAAACAGAAACATATGAGCTTAACACCGTAATACTCTTATCATAGAAATAGAAGCAGTCCTCAATTCCCGCCCGCTAACTTCTATCTCCACCGATCCAAATGATCTCCTAGCCCTCACTCCCGGACATTTCCTCATTGGCGATTCATTAATGTGCTTACGTGATCGAGATTTCAGGGACATTCCATCGAATCGACTCTCCAAATGGCAGCATATCCAACAGCTTAAACAACATTTTTGGAACCGCTGGCATAAGGAGTATTTGAACGAGCTAACCAACCGCAATAAATGGAGCAAGGGTGGACACAGCATCCAAAAGGGCACAATCGTCATCCTCAGAGAGGACAACGTTCCCTCCATGCATTGGCCTCTGGGCCGAGTTATCAAGGTTCATCCAGGCGCCGATGGTGTCATCCGGATAGCTACAGTTCAGACGGCAAAGAGCATTT
>NW_022884813.1:0-18130 GCF_011952205.1 Bombus bifarius | reverse complement strand
TATATATATATATAACTGTACATAATACATTATAGAATAACATAGTATATAATTTTATATTTTAAAAATATGAGGCATACTATTTAAGATTGTCATCGATTTAAAATCAAAGTATGAAAAGGATACCCTGGAGAGAGTAAAACACAGAATCATTCCAACTAAACATTCAGATCGTACCGACACCTAGGTATCGTCTTACAATTAAATCTCGGTCTCGAATGGATTAAAATGAAATACATACTTGCAGCTTCAACATCTTCAATATCGAGGAGATTCAAACTTTACAAATAAATGTAAATTGCGATGTAAAACAAAGCGATGTAAAAAGGGAAAAAGGAGGAAAGAAGGAACAGGGAAGCAAAGAGAAGAAACGAATTTTTCATTTTCTCGAAACTGGATCAAGTTTCAATGAGTTAAAAGAGAGCGCAAAGAAGTCGAAATTACTTATTGTAATTAGTAAAACGACCTGAGAGGCAGACAGATACAAGAAAGAAGGAATATTATATTAGCGGCATTTTTGTAGCCATTATATATGGTTTCGATCGCATAATTAATCAGTATCAACTTACCAGTCTTTAACGGAAGGACAAAAAGAAGAGCAGACGGCACACAGACCGCAATCATGATCATTTTCAAGTAGAATCTCAAACTGCCGTACATCTTCGAAAACTTCGTTAGTCGTAAGGGATCAAAGGATGATGTCCGCGCTGCGGAAAATAGATGAGAAGCGGCTATTTCAACAACCACCGTGTAGGTACTGCACTAGCCAGAAGTATCTGCGACAGAAATCAGAATACACTCGTTTTCGCATGGTTGGATCAATTTCGCGTGGGACTAACCTGATTGAACCTAAGGCGGGATAATTGCTCAACTCACGACTTTAACCAGACCGCTTGATTCTCTGTAAATGCTTGAAATTGACGCTTGGATTCTTTCCAGATTAACTAGCTTTGCCCCTCCCTCCCTTTATCTATTTTCTTAGATCGACTTAGACTGCCACAACATATTATCTTTCTTCTTTTCTTTTCTTTTCTTTCCTTTTGATCTTTTAAAGCCCTAAATCGCTGGCTATTTTGTATACTATATATTTTGTACACTCAATTACTCTGTAAGTCATAAGTACATATGTTTTACAACGTTATTTGTCATATTTCAGTTAAGCCGCAGAAAAGCCAGAAATATATTTTCAGCATGTTTTAACGCGCCCCTGGCAAAGATCTCAAAAACGAGTTGCGGCACAATTTAAAGCGACAAATAGCATCGCGTGTCTCGTTGTGGTAACACACGTTTCGCCAGCTTTTTAAAAGCGCTCTCCGTCTGCTTTTTCCTCTCTTCCCTGTCTCTTCGTTTTTCCTTAACAAGCGAAACCATTTTCGCGAGGACGAGAGTACGGAAATGACGTACTGGCAATTTTGTTTTGTGATAATACAAGCAGCTCGGTTTCAGTGAATTAAACTTGGCCCCAAGCTTCTACTTATCCCTACCTTCCTTTCCTTTATTTTCCCTTCTATATCGGTTTTGCGGTTTTCCACATTTCCATCACAATAAACCATGTTTTTTCTCGATTTTACATGTTAGCCAATGATTCACGGCAAAAGCGTCGACTGTAAAAATATTTGTAGTTGCAATAGCAACAAGTATGTTTTCTCAAATAGAAAATATTGGGAGCGTACACGCTGGCAAAACAATTCATGAATAGCTCGTCCTCTGCTTGTTATTTGTTTCGATACTGTTAGCAAACAAATTCATGAAACATACTGGTATAGCGTAAAATGAACATAAAAGTTTTGCGTACACTTGAGAGCTGAACTTTGGTTGTTATACGTATATTATATATATACGCACACAGTTATGTATATGTATATATATATATAGAAAATTCCTTAGAACTTTGAGCTTAATAACATATTAAAATCATTAACATTAAGGAGGTGAACTTTACTTATCAATTACCAAGGTTTCTTCCGCCAAATAATACATAAAAATTGAAAAAGATAATGTAACTAGTTTTAACTTTTTTTTGTGTTATAATTTGAATCACTCGATTTATCCGACTGAGGATGGTCGATCGCAATCTCAATTTATACGTATTCTCATCGCATGAAATAGATCACATGAGGGATTTTCAAAAGTCGATGGAATATTAATGGCGATTAATTATTTACAGGTGTATTCTGTGCGGCTAAAGCAGTCACCTAATGAATTATTGAGTACCAGGAATGTTAGCGGTAAACAGGATTGCGGCTATGAATGATTCTCTAATGTGTATATTAGAGATGAATTTGATAATTTATTCTCATAATATGCAATCCGCTTTTAAGTGTAAATCATAATTAACAATTTCTGTTTGATCAAATATGAAGAGTGGATAAATCGATACGCTTAAATCAATATTAGAATTTCTTAACATTTTTATCAAATATTTTAGCACTGTAGAAGCATCGTAGTAGAGAAATATTAGGTTGTTCCAAAAGTTTCTTTCGTTTTATAAGAAAGTAATAGATGTACAACATTTTTCGTTTTATATTATTTTATTGAATTACGTGTGATCCACCTTTTTCCAATTTAATATAAAATAATATAGAATAACATAAAACAAAATATGTTGTGCATCTGTCATTTCTTTATAAAACGAAAGAAACTTGGGACAACCTAATAGAAATTTACTTTTATTATCCATTATAAAAATGGATTGTTAATCCTCTAGGAGATACGAACAATATAATTGCAATTAATAAGGAATAAGTTAGCATAACTTAAACCAGCTTTTGCAGAAGGCTATTAGCTAAAGATGTTTATTAAACAATGACAACATGAATTTTCTTAAGTACCCCATTTGGTACTTAATCTACTTCGTAAGTACTGTGTGTCCTAGCCTTCAAAGGATGCAATTTTAACCAGAATGTTTCACATTACTTACCCGTATTATTTCCTTGTAATATAATTTATATTTACATTATCTACGTTACGTTACATTCTACGCGTTAATGTAATGTGATTTTTATTTCTAATCGAAGTTATTCAAAATTTGTAGTATCTCAATAAAACATTAACAGCCTGCAAAAACTTCACGGAAGCATTAGTATCTTCGAAACTATTGAATTCAAATGGCTAATATTCCTTAACAATATGCATTCGACGACGTTTATCGAGAGAAGTATGTGGCGTAATAGTTAAACTTTCAATTCATATACATATATCGTTTATGAAAAAGTAGTCATTCTGCTTTTGTGATCTGTGACAAACTATAAATTCTCATAAGCTAACTAACGCCTAATCTTCTGTAACGTATTAATATAATATAGGTATGTATATCTCGACTTTGAGCAACCAATTGGTGCTAAATAAGCTTTAGTACATACTTCTTACACGTAACAAAAGACCAGTTAACATCTCTGCTCTTAAAAGAAAAACGAAAGAAGCTCTGAAAAGCTGCAGAGTTCAGGTCGAATAACACCAGCTCAGATAAATGACCCTCTAACTTACCTTTGTCCTCATCGACGTCAGTGATTTTAAAGCTAGTTATAAAGTGCACTTCTCAGCCAGCGTCCACGGCAGTCAATATTATTTAACGGGCCTTAACGCGATGTAAAAAGGGAAAAAGGAGGAAAGAAGGAACAGGGAAGCAAAGAGAAGAAACGAATTTTTCATTTTCTCGAAACTGGATCAAGTTTCAGGCTGCTCGCCAAAGAGTCTGTAGCTAACGAGACAAGATTAGACAAACCACGCTTTAAAATTCCCACAGAACTATAATAATCCTCGAAATCAATACGATTCGTCGATCCATCGCCTGATTAAAAAATGAGATAGGATGAAGCTCACTAGTCGGCCTTTGAACTTTCAATAGCGCTTACGGCTCGTATACTCTAGTTTGAATGCTACAATGTAAGCCAAGTCAGCTGTAACTAGCGTTCGCGTGATTGTCGCTATCTATTATTTACGCGTTACACGTTCACCAGACAAACGCGTCTACCGGTTGACATTGTTTTCTGTCCTGAGTTTCAAAGCAATTATGTTGCTTCGTGTAATCAAATCTCGCCAAACTAACGATAAGTTCTTGTTTGATCTTACACAATTATTAAAACTATACAAGTTAAACCAATCTAGCCTAAACAAGTAATGTCGTTATATATTCTTTTTTAAATCTATATATTGTTTAATAAATCGTGGTTAGGATATAGTAGCTGACAAAAATATTCGGACAAATATATTTGTAGAAACATTTTAGGAGTGTATTATGCATAGTGGCACTATTTAATACTGTACTGTGACTATCATGGTCGTGTTGGTATTATTCGAAACTAATCTGAAAATCTGTATGGAATTTGTAAGATATTTAGTACGAGTACTGTGCATTACTGATATGTACACAACCGAGACGAGATAACGAAGGTACTGCTCTCCATCGTTCATCGCTACGCGTTGCTAATAGCAACGTATAATGCATATATATCTCGCAAAGACCATAAAAGTACCCAATGGAACCACGTTTAATATTTGATAATAATGTCCCATTACAGTTTCGTCATTTTCAATTAATTAAACACGACCCTCTCTTTAAAAATTAGAAGATAAAATACGTAATACAAATCTACTCGAAATCTTTTAAACCTTACGGACGACCTTACGGACCTTACTTATGGTCTTTAAAAGCAGCAGGGATTAGCAGAATATTAACTGCGAATTTTTCTTGGACCGCAGCATGCAATATGAAATATGGTTATTAAAATGTACACTGAAAATTTCATATCCATAAGATACTCGTGCTTGTAGGACCTTGAAAATGAATTCTTAACCCAAATAGTCGACCGAGATACTCGAGAAATTTTGTGAAGCTGACGTCAATACCAATATGTACCGTCGTTGTGCTATTATTTCGTGATAAGCCGTATTGATTGCACTTCCATTTCACGGAATTAATTTTTCCACACAAAAAGTGATAACGATAATCGAAAAAAGAAAAATATACTACCACTTTTCGTATCAGCATACACAAGCGCACTCGATTTTACACGAGTATACAATTTACAAATTCGACGGAACGATCGGATTTAATTATTTTTTCGATATTTCAGGCATCAAGTTTTATTTACACATCGAACGTTGAAATACGGCGAAATACAAAATGTACAAACCACTCTGGACATTAATTAACTTTAAACGTTATTGATTAATTAAAGAAACCAACCATTGTGTTGATTTTTACATTTTGAAAAATTGTTATCCACTTTTGCTTTGTTTAAAAATTGAAAAAAAAATACTTTTATTGTAAGTCACGAGTATCTCTTTTATTTATTTAAACTTTAGATCAAATATTACAATTTATAAATATATCATTTATTTAGATATACTTGTAATATCTGTTTTATAAGTTTGTACAACCATTTATCTATTTATCTATTTTATTTGCACATAATCTTTATAGACTGATTTTGTAAAGAATAAAAAATTGTGATTCTATTTAAAAACGATCGTGTCAGACTCAAGTGATAAGCGATATATATTTCAGCGATATATATATATATTCAGATTTCACCATCACATAAACGGTGCTATTGGAAACGTTTCACAATAGACGTCTTATAAGCGCCTGCGATGTCCGTCATATGTAAAGCTATACCACTGAATCACGGCCGCCATTTAGTGATTAAGGTCGATCACTTAGAGTTGTTAATCCGACATAATGGCGAGCAATACATCGAAGACATTATTGGAAACACAGTTACAGTTTAATTTCATTGAGCTTATTTGCAAATAAATGTGTACAATATATTTTAGAGGTTTTAAATATTATTGCTGACTAAACTTCGCGTCTGCGCATCATCTTTCTTTAACTTTTTTTGCATTTTCTTATCGACGCATGAAGACGAAATGCGTAAATTTTATTATTTATTTAAACATTACTATATTGTGCTCAAAGTAGCGGAATATCGTTCTATTATCAATATATGAAGAACTAAAAGAATTAAAAAAGAATTAAAAAAATATGTAGTTCAATCAATACTTCGTGTATTTTTCTATCTCCACAAGACAATATCCGGACCAGTTACGCTTACAGTATCAACAAAGATTTGTCCAGCCATACGGAATAAGTCGTACTCAGTAGTTTAAAAGTATTAACCGCAGGAACTCCAGAAACACTTTTGAAGTAACTTTCGAACCAATAAATCCCCGAACTAAGAACTGTCATATTTCGTCTCTATTTATCGAATATTGTGAGAAAATGCAAAAAAAAGAAGTTAAATAGAAAAAGTACTTGGAAACTTAAGAGAAAAAATCTCGAAAAATCTCTTAATACTTTTTACTGTCATCTTGAGACGCACCATATGTTAAGCTTCTTCGTAGTTACAACTTTTACCGCAGATGTAACGAACTGACAAATGCTTCGAATGGCGCGCGCGCGTCAACGCCTGCACTTAAATTTTAAATAAATGTTTTTAAATAAATGTTTAAAATAATACATTAAATGTATTAACTTTCTTGCGCAATTTCATTTAATTTCTTACGATATGGAGGGTTTAATTATGTTTAAGATATCCATTTTTCCACAATCCATTTTTTCTACATTATATTTTTTCGAATTTACATTTGTAGAAAAATTAGTCTCACAAGTCTCATCGTTCTCTTCATTGAATTTCTCTTCCAAAGCTTTCTTTTGTTGTGCTATTTGACTTTGCAAACCTTCTGATTCTAAAAGAGAACTCAACTCGACTTTCTCTGTATTACCATAGCCTAAACACAGAGTAAAAGAAATTTTTGTCATTTAATAGAATGACTGAGTGCCATTCTGTTACTGTCCTTACAGGCAATGTATTAGAATTTCCCGTGCATAAATGTATATGTATAAATGTTTGCCTTGATATATGTAGTAATAATCACTCGTCTAATGAGGAGAATTATATTCCACGCAGCTAATAATGAACAATAAGTAACATGCATGTTTATGGTTCATGACCCTATATCCCACGGGTCTCCCCATAGACATTGACAGGTACTCCTGCCCAGTTAAGGACCTGCTGAATGACACTGTGATAGACTATGCGAAAGCCTTTACTTCATATATATATGTATTTTTAGTACATTTCTTAATTGACATAACCATCATGCTAAAGATATTACCTACAAATTTTACAACACACGTGCTGTTGAGGTTATTCGGTGTGTAAACAGAGAAAACACGTGGATAAATTGTAAGGTAGAAAATATATTTAAATAGAAGTGTAATAAGTAAAAATACAATTTGAGCTGGTCCAGATCCGCACGCTAGCTGTGTTACCTAATAACTGAAAAACCCCGAAGCCAACGTCGCCTGTCTACTGTTTATGGCCTGACTTCGTCGCAGTCTTTTGTCTACACGCTGTCGATGGCTTCAGTGCTTGAGAAAACTAAAAAAGACCAGATGTAGAGTTTTCTTAGAAGTGGTAACCACTTCAAT
The DNA here is from genome assembly GCF_011952205.1 of Bombus bifarius. Taxonomy (NCBI): domain Eukaryota; kingdom Metazoa; phylum Arthropoda; class Insecta; order Hymenoptera; family Apidae; genus Bombus; species Bombus bifarius. The sequence goes on along the minus strand of NW_022884813.1, from coordinate 10,695 downwards.
ACGTGCCATTGTTTTCGTACATTTTTGATATTATAGCTTCATAAATTTCTCCATCCTCTGAGTATATTGCACGATAAGGTGCTCCTATGATCCATTTCTATAGAGAAAAGATGTGTATATAAATAAATATAAGTAAATAGCAAAATAAAATAATTTGCTTCTTAATCAATATATTTAATAATATTCTGTATCAAATTTGTAATATTCTATCAAAATCACAACCTTGTGTAATTTACTTGCGTGTTTAGGCTGCTTAAGATTTTGTAGGTTTTCTTTCGGTTGAGAATTTCCAACATCCATTCCCATTCGCTTGATAACTTCTTCTTTTGCTAAATTTATTGCTTTATCATATGCTTCTATTAATGCACCATCATCCCAAACATTATCATTGGCTGTGTCTGTATCCTTTTGAGATAGCAAATTATACGTTATTAATATTGATACAAGTATTTTATTATCAAACTATTGCAAATTATCATATATGTCATTTTTCAAAAATTGACTAAAAGGTAGTGGATACTGTTAATTACTATTATGCTAAAATCTTGTACTAAAATAATGTTAAAACCATTACGTTTCCATTACCATACATACGTTTCCATTTCCTCGTATAAAAAGAACATTCATATCATCTGCCATTTTAAAATAACATCATTTAAATATTGAATTTGCTTCTGAAATATTAATTTGTCTCATTTCTTTAACTCTAACACATTGTAAACAATGATGACATTATACCAACTATAATACTAAAAATCTATTCCCCATTCATTCGAAAGATTATTTTTTGAAGCAAGGTTAACATTGAATGTTCCCAAACTTCAATAACTGTATTTTACTTTCTTTACAATATCTAACAATATATTAGAATACTATAAAAAAATATTGTATGCACAAAAAACTGTTTATAGGGAAATAGCAAAAGAATTAATCACATATTATAACTAAAACGAGATTGTTAAGTAGATTATATTATACTGCATATGCGTTAGTGTTTCAGCTGGTAAATATAGTTTTTATATCTGAAGATAAATAAGATTTAATTCTATAAAATTGCATAATGAATTATACATCTATCTATTACTATTCGTATTTCCCCTTAGTTGTATGTTGTCAATAGCATCAATCACGAACATATAAATAAATATAGAAGAAACCGTTCGGAAATGGAAAGGGAAAAATGAACATGGAAGACAAGAAAGTTTTCTTCAGGTTTAGCGTATTCGTGATACGCTTTGAATGTCTCAGATAAAGATAAAGATACTCTGCTCATTTCTATTTGTTCCGCAGAACGAGAAATTTGTTGTCTTTCATATTGGTTTTTACGATTCAATTTTTGGGCAGTTTTCCCTAGCGAGTGTCGGTCCCTGTTTGATATAACCAGACCGTAATTTATACAGATATGTATTATAGATATATATTTGTAAAACTGAAATCAGATGAAATAAATGTTGCCTGAGGTTTTAAACGTTTAATAAAAACAATATTTCATTTGGAAAAAATGTAAGATATGTAAAATTACACATTGATCATTTTGCTGGTCTTGTATCATAAAACGTGTGGCCCGAAGAGCATATCACGACCGTTATACTTCAAATCCGTCGGACTGACGATAGAGATAAAGATGTGGCGGCACTCGGCGACAATGTATATCGCTGAAGTGCCTAATGAACCATCAACATCCCAACGGTCCTTCCACCGAAGGTTCTAGAAGAAAGAGCACGTGGCAACGATCGCGGACGCCTAACAAATGCATGGACGGTGGGGATGTTGAGGGATGACAAAAGAAAGTAATCGGATCCGATCGAAAGTAAAATCATAAGAGTCAGTCTTAGAAAGTCACGCCTAGAGTTCGGAAGTAGATTGTAAAGTGTATTGATGTTAGAAAAAAAATAAAGTTTTCTTTTTTTATTTTTTTACCTCAAATTCCTTTTTTATTTTGTTATTTTACGTGACATTTTGGCGATCCTGCCAGGATAGTGAAAAGTGTTTGTTCGGAAACCAAAAGACATTCATCATCTACGGAAGATCGAATTATTTGGGACTACGGTCATCCGCAACAACAAAGTAACTATCGCGAACCAAGTGAAGTAACAATAAAAGGTAAACTGAATTCCTTTGTACGTTACCGTGAAAGAAAATTTAGCTTCAGTAGCCAAGACTCGTCTTCGTCTGAAAATTATAAATCAGCGCAATAATGTCTAAGGCAAACGAATCTCAAACTTCATTATCCCGCGTTAGGTTCAATCAGGTTAGTCCCACGCGAAATTGATCCAACCATGCGAAAACGAGTGTATTCTGATTTCTGTCGCAGATACTTCTGGCTAGTGCAGTACCTACACGGTGGTTGTTGAAACAGCCGCTTCTCATCTATTTTCCGCAGCGCGGACATCATCCTTTGATCCCTTACGACTAACGAAGTTTTCGAAGATGTACGGCAGTTTGAGATTCTACTTGAAAATGATCATGATTGTGGTCTGTGTGCCGTCTGCTCTTCTTTTTGTCCTTCCGTTAAAGACTGGTAAGTTGATACTGATTAATTATGCGATCGAAACCCTATATAATGGCTACAAAAATGCCGCTAATATAATATTCCTTCTTTCTTGTATCTGTCTGCCTCTCAGGTCGTTTTACTAATTACAATAAGTAATTTCGACTTCTTTGCGCTCTCTTTTAACGCATTCGAGACCAAAAGAAATTCATATCAGTCAGTAGGCAGTATAATATACATATTTTATATATAACTTATGTAGTAATGTATATATCATGTTAATTTCATATTTTTTTTAATATAGAATTATTATATATGTCGGGTTTACATTAGAATTAGGGTTAGGGGCGTGAAACGAATCTTCGTTTGGGTTACACGTTGTCGTTATGCAATAGAGAAGACATTGACTAGTGCAAATACGATTATTACAGAACCGGACAAGTAACCGTGGTAGTTAGGTACTCGAGAAACTAATGACAATGATCCTAGGTTCAATAACGAATCCGCGGTCGACGGGATGATAGATGAACGTACTCACAAAATCAAAGTCGGACGCGTAATATTCACTGATCGTAAAGAGTTACTCCTTTCATCAATGAGATCGCGAGCGAGAATGCCTTTCCCGTCCCGATGATGCCACAGAGGAAAACTATAATGGGGTGTGTCAAAGGATACGAGATCATCGGATTCGTCGAGGAAAGCCTTCGTTTAGGAAGTAAGGGAAATTGACGTTGCTGCTAATTGGTCAATCTCCATATCGGTGGTTAGAAAAAGATGCTAGCCGCCCTCGAGGAAAAGTTGCTAGTGGGAGACGCCGTTCGTTGAAAAATATGTCTCCCCTATCTTCCCGTAGTTGGGACAAAGACTGTTTGTCTGTTTGAAGGACTTTAGTTAACTAAACCTTAAGATTTATTACGGGCCCTCGGGCTAGCCGAACATGTACTGCGGAGACGCATCGACATCTGGCAATCATCTTACTCGAAGAATAGGGTCTGCGTGTGGCGAGCCACGGGACAGAAACCGTTGGAATGTTTACTGTCGCGTGTCGCCACGAATATTTCTTTTAAGGAGAGCTATAGAATTATTCCATATGTTTGTTGGGCAAAGCGTTCATCCCTTGACCGCGGCTACGTTGGGCGACAGACTGTCGCCTCGAGCCAAAGCTCACCGTCACTAATCTCGAACAATTACAATCGGATTGAATAACTACAATAGTTTAGTTACAGTTATAGTAGACTTTAGATTGCAATGTTGCGGGGCTATCCGAAGGTTCCGGTGTCCTTTCATCTCCGACACGGCCATCCTGACTATCACACGTCCTCGTGTGTGGCTAAAATATCGTGTTTTCTTACATTAGCTTCGATGCAACTGACATTATTTACAATTTAACTAAGTGTCCAAGAAAGTCAAGGGTTCATTTCAACAACGAGGTTTTGTTCGGAGGTTTGACATGCAAGGAAATGAAAGAGGGCTCGAATTAGTAGCGCTAGAATTTGTGTTTAAAGAGCTAGTTGCGTTCTGTGAGTTACCAGTCAGACCGTAATGACACGGCAGATCATTTCGATTTCGTACACCGAAGAGTCTCAGTTTGTTGGATCATGTTACTGCGTTGGGTGTATCACTGTGGGTATGTTACAGATGTATGAGGCATCACAGTGGATATATTGCGTATGTGCAAAACGTCACTGTGAATATATTACAGATGTATGAGACATCACAGTGGATATATTGCGTATGTGTAAAACGTCACTGTGGATATATTACAGATATATGAGACATCACAGTGGATATATTGCGTATGTGCAAAACGTCACTGTGGATATATACTACAACTACAACGCAGTGTTAGTGATCCTCTGAGGTCGGTGTACTTGCATGGATATTATCACCGTCGTCGTCATCACCGCAGACGTCCAACTCAGCAGGGACGCAGCCTTCCGGCATCTTTCCCAGTCTGTCATGTCTGTCCTTATATGATCGTTTTCCGTCTAGAGTTTTTAAGGTATACCTATCTCCTTCCAAAATCTCTGCTATCTCGAACGGACCCCTGAATTTCGGATCTAACTTCGTCTGGTTCCTTTCCTCGTTTTTGCCTAATACGAAATCGCCAAGGTTGAACCTAGTTATTTTAGCTTTGTTTTCATCGAACTTATCTTTATCGTATTTGGCGCTTGCTTCTATATTCTTTATCGCCTGCTGTCTTACATGGGAGATATTTACTTCTCTTTCTTCGATATTGTCGGGTAGGGATAAGCCGTAGGGTCTCGCTGTTCTACCGATTAGTAGTTCCAACGGGCTTGACTTAGTCACGCGGTTGGTGGTACAATTTAAGGCCAGTTGTATTTCCCCGATCGCGTCTTGCCAGGACCGCCCAGTGGTTTCTATTGTTGTGAACATGTTTTTTAGCGTACTCATAACACGCTCTACCTGTCCGTTGGCCCTACTAGCTCCGGTCGCAATTAAATGGAGTTTAAAGTATTTATCTTGACAAAAGTCTCGAAATTCTTTGCCCGTAAAACATCTTCCCTGATCCGCTATTACCCGGCAGGGACTGCCGAACAAAAATATAGCGGACTTAAGCGCTTTAATGGTGTTAATGGAATCTATCTTACGGGTATGATGCAAGTATACGAACTTGGTGAAGGCGTCGACCAACACAATGACGTATTCCTTCGAATCGTTCTTACCGCTTAGTTTGCCCGTTATGTCCATATGAACCGTGTGCCAAGGTATGCTGGTCTTAGGTATGGGGTGTAATTCGGCTTGTACTCGACCCGAACTTGCCTTTGAAACTCGACAAGCATGACAGTTCTCTACGAATTTGCGAACATACTTCGCCATTCCTTCGAACCAATAATACTCGTACAGTTTCTCAAGCGTTTTATCCCAACCTAAGTGCATAATGGACTGGTGCACATGGTTAATAACAGACCACCTAAACCCTCTCGGCACGATGGGCAGGCAGAGAGTTCTACCTTTTCTCTGTATTTTACGATGAAGAGTGCCGGACCGTAACTCATACGTATTCGCGACGTCTTCCGCGAGCTCTTCGTTCTGTAATTTATTGACAATCTCAGAAATTTGTGGGTCGCGACGTTGTTCCGCTAGTAGCCAATCGTCGGAGGTTTCGGTTAGGTTAATTTCTTTCTCTGCAATTTTGCTGAACGTACCGCGATCTAAGTCTACGGGATTTCGCGAAAAGAAATCTACGTGGGTCATTCGTTTACCCTCCCGGTACATAATGTCAAAGGTAAAAGTTTGCAGGTAAGCCCACCACCTGTAAACCCTGTCGTTCAAGTGTACCTTATTGCGGGATGCTTTCAGGGAGTTGCAGTCGGTGACAACAAGAAATTCTCGTCCGTGTAAGTAATGACGGAAGTGCTTGACGGCGTTTACAACTGCTAGCGTTTCCAATTCGTAGGAATGATACCTAGATTCTGCAGGGCTAGTTCTTTTGCTGTAATATTCCACTACTCGATTTTTACCTTCAACCCTGTGCATTAAAATGGCCCCATATCCTTCCGAGCTAGCATCCGTATGTAGTTCTATTGGGTAATTGGGGTCAAATATCATTAGCACCGGCGCGTCAGTCAGGACGGAAATTACCTTTTGTCTTATCTGTTCGTGCCGGTCCGTCCAAGGTATATTCTTGTTACTCGAGGTGAGTGCGTACAGGGGTTTCATTACTTGTGAGAATTTGGGAATGAAGTTTCGGAAGTAAGAGGCCAAACCTATGAATTGTCTGAGTTGTGTGACGGTCGACGGTGCAGGTAAAGAACTCAAGGCTTGTATTTTACCCGGGTTTGGACGGACTTCTCCGTTACGAATTACATATCCCAAATAGAGTACCGATGTCTTCAAAAAGGAACATTTTGCAAAGTTAAAGGAGAATCCGACTTTCACGAGGGTATCTAATACGGTGTTCAACCTTTCTAGGGCTTGATCTACTGAGTCGGCAATAATTAGGATGTCGTCCAAGTAAACAACAACGAACGAATACGCGAGGTCGCCTAAGGCGTTCAGAATGGCCCTTTGAAAAACGGATGGTGCATTTTTCAATCCGAAAGGCATAGTTACGTACTCGTATTGCCCGTCGGGTGTAACGAACGCCGTATATTCCGTCGAATTGGGATGAATGGGGATTTGGTGGAACCCGCTGGCCATGTCTAGGCTAATGAAGTATCTCGCCTTCTGCAATCTCGCGATTTGATCCGCGATAAGGGGTAGGGGATACCGGTCCGCGACCGTATTTTTGTTCAATGCTCGAAAGTCTACACACAGTCTATCCGAGCCGTCCTTTTTCTTCACGAGTAGTATAGGGCTCGCGAACGGTGAGTTACTAGGCCTTACAATCTTCGCTTTGATTAACTCGTCTATTCTCTCACGCATTATCCTCCGCTCTTCTTCGCTAAGTCTGTAAGGACTTCTTTGCACGGTGACATTAGGATCGATTAACCGTATTTCTAACTGCCCCGTGCTTACGCGGGCACGTGGGAAGCCCGTAATGAATGAATCTTTGAACTTCTCGAGAACAGAAATTAACCGACTTTTATCGTTACCGATCACGTCAGTATCGGCCGCGTTAATATCGATCTCGTCTTCGGGGGTTTTACTACAGGTGTTGACCACCTTTGTTCTACAAATATCGACGCTATTTCGTGTAATGTATACGTCGAAACCCTGGCTTAAAATCTCGCGACCAACCATGATATCGTAATTCAGATAAGTATCGGCAAGAACATGGAAGGTTATCTCCAATGTAAGACCGTTTATGCATACCGTGGACAAGATCTGGGACGTACTCTTAACACGGGTGTTTCCTATTCCTCGCATTACTACTAGCTCAGTCGTCCTCTTACCGGAGAATTTCGAGGCAGCCGACTCTCTAATTAATGAGCACTCGGCTCCGGAATCGAAGTAAAATGGGAACGACTCACCCAGATGACTTAGGGTACCAGCTGGAGACTCCACCGCGCAGCAGTTGACTACACGTTCATTCTTGGTACTGGCCTTTTTGTCCCGTCGTAGCGGGCAGTCAGGTGCGATATGGCCCTCCGCCTGATACTTAAAGCAAACCACCTGAGGCGATGCGTCCGGTCGCCTTCCTCCCTGGCGTTGTGTACTCCTCTGCTGTTGTTCACGCTTTCTCGTCCTACATATCGCGAGTTTATGTCCTGGTTTGCCACAGTGAAGGCATCTCGGGAGGCGGGCCGACAAGTGGCGTCGTTTTGCTTCAGGTTCCGCCGATGGATTATTTGGCGAAGGTACTGGCCTCTTCTTCGCGTGAGAGAAGATTCTCATTTCCCTCTGGAATTGCTCTAGGGTCCGAATATCGTCCCCGAATGCTATTCTTTCGAAACGCTGGTCATACCAGATCAGTCGCAGAAGGATAACGGCGTTGATCAGCTCGACATTGGATAGATTTCCCCATTTCGCCGACAGAAGGGAGTGGGGGCGATTTCCGAAAGTCCCCGAGGTTTCGTCCTCCAGTGGTGATTCGTCGAGCACCCTGATTAGCACCGAGGTTGCCGTCTCCGTGCCTCCGTAGCGAGCAAGAAAAAGTTCCCTAAACTTTGTCCAAGTAAGACCGTTGACCGGGACATGCGTAAGCCACTCTGCCGCGGTACCCTCTAAAGCACGACATATAGCAATATATAACTCGTAGTCTCGTAGGGACACTTTGTCCATAACCGCACTAACAGCCGCGCACCACGAAGCTGGGCTGGTGCCCGCGTTCCCGGGGTTGAAACGTGGTAGCGCTACACTCGTCGTCTCCGTACTCGGCCTTTGCGTCAGTGTCCGAATTAGCTCTTCCATGGCGTTGATCCGCCCTTGCATCTCTTGAATCCGTGCGGATCCCACTTCTGATGTCGGAGAAGCAGTGGGGATAGGGTTGTCGGTGTTTGAGGAGTCTTCATTGAAGGTAGCCATCGTTGCGGTGTAGCGAAGATACGATTTATTGACACAGGTATGAATAACACAGGTTTGACAATCTATCACGGCGGTGAGACGTCCGCGACACTAGTGACAGTGATCTCAGGTTCAATAACGAATCCGCGGTCAACGGGATGACAGATAGGCGTTCTCGCTGAATCTAAGTCTGACTCGTAAAAAATAATTGCTGAGCGTAAAGACGTTACTCTTTAGTCGACGGGAGCGCGTCAAAGAATGCCCGTCCCGTCCCGATGATTCCACAGAGGAAAACTATACTAGGGTGTGTCTAAGGACACGAGATCATCGGATTCGTCGAGGAAAGCCTTCGCTTAGGAAGTAAGGGAAATTGACGTTGCTGCTAATTGGTCAATCTCCATATCGGTGGTTAGAAAAAGATGCTAGCCGCCCTCGAGGGAAAGTTGCTAGTGGGAGACCGCGCTCGTTGAAAATATGTCTCCCCTATCTTCCCGTAGTTGGGACAAAGACTGTTTGTCTGTTTGAAGGACTTTAGTTAACTAAACCTTAAGATTTATAACGGGCCCTCGGGCTAGCCGAACATGTACTGCGGAGACGCATCGACATCTGGCAATCATATTACTCGAAGAATAGGGTCTGCGTGTGGCGAGCCACGGGACAGAAACCGTTGGAATGTTTACTGTCGCGTGTCGCCACGAATATTTCTTTTAAGGAGAGCTATAGAATTACTCCATACCTTTGTTAAACAAAGCGTTCATCCCGTAACCGCGGCTACGTTCGGCGACTGACTGTCGCCTCGAGCCCAAGCTCATTATCACAACTCTCGAACAATTACAATCGGATTGAATAACTACAATTGTTCAATTACAGACTCCGGTGTTCTTTCATCACCGACATATATATATTTTTTACATTTGTAGTTGCGCACAGATTTTATTAAAGAAAAGTGTTAACAATGTGTTTTCATGATTTATTTCTCGCGACTGACTTCCATTAATCCCTAATATTCCTGTCGCCATACGCGTGTAAATCTAACATGGCTGCTCATAAATGTCATCAGTAAAGTTATAGTGACGGGTCTTTAGTTTTGCTTGATATCGAAGTAATTTTCCGTCTGCCGCTCGTTTTTCCTTATTCTACCGCAATTAGAACATTTATTTATTAATATTGCTTTAAAGTGACAAAAGTATTGTTCGTGTGAATATACGTATATATATATATATATATATAAATATATATATATATATAAATATATATATATAAATACGTATATATATATAAATACGTATATATATATATGTCGGATCAGGATTCGAATTGTGGGCGCGCGACGACTCTTCATGTGGACTAGCCATCGTTTCACAAAGCCGAGATTTTATTTACACGTATATACAGGTCTATCACTAAGCTTAACAAATAATAAGTACAACTAATAATAAGTCTAACAAACACTAAGCCTAATAAATAATACGATCTACGAATAATTAAATTAAATAATACTATTAGCAATGTTTGAGTTCAAACGAATCCACGGTCACCGGGATAACTCCTTACTAAGCGAAACTAACTTAGACGCAAATGCGATCCTCGAAAACGCTCGATGTATCACTCTCCAAGGCAATCGCAAGAATGCCAGCCTCGTGGAGATTTTTCTCCCTGTACGATTGCATTTTGTTTTCTATCCCAGTTTGGAAGCATCGAGAAGGTTCCAAACGCCGTTGCTAGGCACACTCGTTGGAAGCATCGAGAGAGTTCCAAACGCCGTTGCTAGGCAGTTTCTGCCTGGAGTTTTGGTTACTAAATACAATGTATGTCCCATTGCATCGGCACCTCCGAGGCAACATCACCCGTGGCTCGGCCCGCTCTCGAGGCCGCATGCCGCCACAACCACACTTCTCGGAAAACACATACAACCACTCCAGACCTCCGTTAGATAAAACATCCATCCCGTGACCGTGGCTACGTTCAGCGACCGATTGTCACCTCGAACCCAATCTCGCTTATTACAAATCTTAAACAATTACAACTATAATAAAATCTAGGCTAAGGTACTAGAGGATGTTCCCAAAATTTCCAAGGAAGGGCTTCGGCTTTCCTTTCATCTCCGACACGGCCATCCTGACTATCACACGTCCTCGGGTGTACCTTCGTCAACAAAACAAAACGAAACAAGATTAGTGTCATTGTGATTAGCATTCAAAGTGCCAGTTGCATTCTGCGTGCTTTCAGTCGGGTCGTAATGACATGACGGACCATTCTCGATTTCACACCCAAATGGGTCTCATCCTTCGAAT
>NW_022884812.1:0-15171 GCF_011952205.1 Bombus bifarius | reverse complement strand
AACCAATAGATCACCATACGCTAGCTGCAGCGCAAGAAAAGGATAGCGAGCTACGCAAAATTATCAACGCTGGCTCGAGCGCGTTGCAGCTGAGAAAAGTACGATTTCCCGATCACAACGTCGAGTTATACTGCGATATTAAAACCGAGACCGTGCGACCGTACGTACCGGAACCGTTACGCCGCACCGTATTCCAAGCGCTACATGGACTTTCCCACCCGGGGATGCGAGCTACGCGAAAATTGGTAGCGACGCGCTTCGTCTGGCCGTCGGTAAATAAAGATTGCCGAACGTGGACACGACAATGCATACCGTGTCAGCGCAACAAAGTCACCAGACACGTATCCTCGCCCGTCGGAACGTTCGGAACGCTAGCGGGCCGGTTCGAGCATATACACGTAGATATCATCACAATGCAATATTCGCAAGGATACCGTTATTGCCTTACGTGTATCGATCGTTTTTCGCGTTGGCCTGAAGCCATACCTATCGCCGATATGGAAGCGTCAACCGTGGCTTCGGCCCTCCTTTCTAACTGGATATCTCGTTTCGGCGTACCCTTGAAAATTACGACTGATCAAGGACGTCAATTCGAATCGCGTTTATTCGAGGAATTATGCCGGTTGCTCGGCGTCAAACATTTGCGTACAACGGCCTACCATCCAGCGTCTAACGGGATGGCAGAACGCCTACACAGACAATTAAAGGCGGCGATCAAATGCCACGACACGAGCAACTGGGTCGGAATTCTCCCGATCGTCTTATTAGGTATAAGAACCGCGATAAAGGAGGACCTAAACGCAACGGCGGCCGAAATGATTTACGGCACCGGCATACGTCTGCCGGCGGAATTCTTTTTGCCAACTAGTCAACGGGCCAACTTGGAATACACGAACCGGCTGAGAGAACGCATAGAGAGGGTCAGACCACACCCGATTACTCGCCACGGCGAAAAGAAAATTTTCGTCTTCAAGGAATTAGAGACGTCGCCATACGTATTCGTGCGCCACGACGCGATTGGAGGACCATTACAGCCACCGTACGATGGACCGTATAAAGTCATACAGAGAGGTGATAAGACATATACGGTAAAAATAAATAAACGCGACGTAACGGTTTCCATAGATCGCTTGAAGCCTGCGTTTGTCATTCCCGAAGACCTCGAACAAAGGTCCGCCGAGACTCGCAACGTGCTAATTCCGGTAGACCAAACGAATGTCCGCGACGAAAGCAGGGCGTTCGCCAATAACCAAAACGGAGAAAATACCCGGAATAGATACGTTACGCGGTCTGGGCGAAGAGTCCGATTTCCCGATCGGTTTCAGGCAGGTTTCGGATAAGTGTTAAGAACCGGCCAATGCGCACACTACTTCGTAATATCCATATATTCTTTTATTTACGTAGCGTTATCACTGGTAAGGGAGTACTGTGGCGACAAGGACTATGGAACTTTCCAACGGCTCCGCGATACAAAGCGCTACGCTACGCCGTCGAAACGCGACACGACGCACTCAATCTGTCATCGATATCTTCACGCTCCTTCAGCCGAATTTCTCTGAAGGGCATACAGGCGCCAGCCACGAGGGCACTTATAACGAACGCACGTCAGTGGGGATATCGATGGGCAACGGAAAAAGAATCAGTTCGGTCGAAAAAATAAGCACATTCGACCACGAGCCGTGAGACGCGAAAGACGAAAAGAAACGGGTACGCTTTTATCGAGAAATCAACCGAACGACGCTATTGTTTATCGACGTTAAGAATCAGCCGATGTTATTTGCATTATTGGTTAAATATCACCTAGTGTACTTCAGTACCTATTACACCATTCCACCTCATATTCAAGACATAAAAACAAAACACCATTAAAAGCTGTAACAGTTATACTTTCAGACCAGAAGAATAAGATGAGAGTATAAGTAAATGAAAAGATATGGAACATTTAAGGACACTAGAGATATAGCATTGCAAAGAAAGGACAAGATCATACATGATCTATCACAAACGCTATCATACTTTGAGAAAAATATATTTTTCATCTTTCTTAAAATCCTTTTTAAGAAGGAAAAATGATTGGAAACAAGAACACAAGAAACTTTCAATCATTTTTCTTGTCTTAAATCGCAGTGTAAAAATAAAGATGAAAAAAATGTTATAGCGGATTGTAAAGAAAATACAATGAACGAACATACCTTGTTGTCGCGAATTGAAACGTTGCTCGTCACCGTGTGTGTCTGATTTGACGTGCAAGACATTTCCTTGCGGAAGTTGACCCTCTAGTTGTTGGCGCGAGGTTCGCCGCTAACGGTTGCTGCGATGCTGATGATGATGTGATCATGTGGCACTGTATGATTTACTGCTGTATCTCTGTTCACTTGATCGTCCAATGCTCGTGATCCGGCTCGAAGGACCAAATGTTACGACCGTTCGCGTAGAGACGCGATCGCGAGGGAAACGTGTGAGCGGGAGACGTAAATTTTTGCTACGATTATGATAATCGACGCCGCGAATTAGTCGTTCCCCTGTTTCGTTTAGAATAACAGAGATAGTTCAAATGATTTTAACTTTGAATTAACACGGTTAATATAAACGTGTATATTTAACGATATTTAAAGTTATAATGAATACGTCACAAATGATTTAACGATGATACAATTAGTTTGTTACAGTAATTTGACCCGATTTTATGATATTTCTCGATGTACTCGTTAGACTAAGCGACTTTGATTTTATTCGTCTGAACCTTTCGATGCATCCCGTTTGAATTCTCATTTGCCACTGACTGCCCTTCCCCATTTTGTCCTTTGTCTTCTCTGGGATACGACCCCCACTACGCTCGGATCACGCCACCGTTCGCGCCTATGATCACGTATACCAGCTTCTTTCTTTACGCGGATAAAATAACGCACCGAAGGCGAATAGATGTTTCTGGAACTCGCTGCTTGACGACAACTATGCGTTTATCGCTACTTTGTGTATATCTCGACGGTCATGTAAGACGATCTGTTTGCGACGGTTAGGAACACGGCCTACAGTAAGCCTTGGGGCGTAATAAACGGAGAGAATAAAATTTTAATTAAAATTAAATTTTTTATAAATAAAATATATATAATAATATTGTTAATAAGTTTTAAATTAGAATAAAAAATAGATAAAAATAGGATAAAAAATATATAAATATGAATATAAATATATATATATATAAATTTTATTAAAAAATTTTAGTTTAAATAAAAATATTTTATTTACAATAGAAAGATTAATTATTAATTAAAATTTTAATAAAGAAAAAATAATTTAATATAAATTAATTATATTTAAATATATATATATATATATGAGTGTGTGTGTGTATGTATGTATATATATATATATATATATATATATATATATATAACACCATTAAAAGCTGTAACAGTTATACTTTCAGACCAGAAGAATAAGATGAGAGTATAAGTAAATGAAAAGATATGGAACATTTAAGGACACTAGATATAGCATTGCAAAGAAAGGACAAGATCATACATGATCTATCACAAACGCTATCATACTTTGAGAAAAATATATTTTTCATCTTTCTTAAAATCCTTTTTAAGAAGGAAAAATGATTTGAAACAAGAACACAAGAAACTTTCAATCATTTTTCTTGTCTTAAATCGCAGTGTAAAAATAAAGATGAAAAAAATGTTATAGCGGATTGTAAAGAAAATACAATGAACGAACATACCTTGTTGTCGCGAATTGAAACGTTGCTCGTCACCGTGTGTGTCTGATTTGACGTGCAAGACATTTCCTTGCGGAAGTTGACCCTCTAGTTGTTGGCGCGAGGTTCGCCGCTAACGGTTGCTGCGATGCTGATGATGATGTGATCATGTGGCACTGTATGATTTACTGCTGTATCTCTGTTCACTTGATCGTCCAATGCTCGTGATCCGGCTCGAAGGACCAAATGTTACGACCGTTCGCGTAGAGACGCGATCGCGAGGGAAACGTGTGAGCGGGAGACGTAAATTTTTGCTACGATTATGATAATCGACGCCGCGAATTAGTCGTTCCCCTGTTTCGTTTAGAATAACAGAGATAGTTCAAATGATTTTAACTTTGAATTAACACGGTTAATATAAACGTGTATATTTAACGATATTTAAAGTTATAATGAATACGTCACAAATGATTTAACGATGATACAATTAGTTTGTTACAGTAATTTGACCCGATTTTATGATATTTCTCGATGTATTCGTTAGACTAAGCGACTTTGATTTTATTCGTCTGAACCTTTCGATGCATCCCGTTTGAATTCTCATTTGCCACTGACTGCCCTTCCCCATTTTGTCCTTTGTCTTCTCTGGGATACAACCCCCACTACGCTCGGATCACGCCACCGTTCGCGCCTATGATCACGTATACCAGCTTCTTTCTTTACGCGGATAAAATAACGCACCGAAGGCGAATAGATGTTTCTGGAACTCGCTGCTTGACGACAACTATGCGTTTATCGCTACTTTGTGTATATCTCGACGGTCATGTAAGACGATCTGTTTGCGACGGTTAGGAACACGGCCTACAGTAAGCCTTGGGGCGTAATAAACGGAGAGAATAAAATTTTAATTAAAATTAAATTTTTTATAAATAAAATATATATAATAATATTGTTAATAAGTTTTAAATTAGAATAAAAAATAGATAAAAATAGGATAAAAAATATATAAATATGAATATAAATATATATATATATAAATTTTATTAAAAAATTTTAGTTTAAATAAAAATATTTTATTTACAATAGAAAGATTAATTATTAATTAAAATTTTAATAAAGAAAAAATAATTTAATATAAATTAATTATATTTAAATATATATATATATATATGAGTGTGTGTGTGTATGTATGTATATATATATATTTTATTTTATATATATATATATATGTATATAACACCATTAAAAGCTGTAACAGTTATACTTTCAGACCAGAAGAATAAGATGAGAGTATAAGTAAATGAAAAGATATGGAACATTTAAGGACACTAGATATAGCATTGCAAAGAAAGGACAAGATCATACATGATCTATCACAAACGCTATCATACTTTGAGAAAAATATATTTTTCATCTTTCTTAAAATCCTTTTTAAGAAGGAAAAATGATTTGAAACAAGAACACAAGAAACTTTCAATCATTTTTCTTGTCTTAAATCGCAGTGTAAAAATAAAGATGAAAAAAATGTTATAGCGGATTGTAAAGAAAATACAATGAACGAACATACCTTGTTGTCGCGAATTGAAACGTTGCTCGTCACCGTGTGTGTCTGATTTGACGTGCAAGACATTTCCTTGCGGAAGTTGACCCTCTAGTTGTTGGCGCGAGATTCGCCGCTAACGGTTGCTGCGATGCTGATGATGATGTGATCATGTGGCACTGTATGATTTACTGCTGTATCTCTGTTCACTTGATCGTCCAATGCTCGTGATCCGGCTCGAAGGACCAAATGTTACGACCGTTCGCGTAGAGACGCGATCGCGAGGGAAACGTGTGAGCGGGAGACGTAAATTTTTGCTACGATTATGATAATCGACGCCGCGAATTAGTCGTTCCCCTGTTTCGTTTAGAATAACAGAGATAGTTCAAATGATTTTAACTTTGAATTAACACGGTTAATATAAACGTGTATATTTAACGATATTTAAAGTTATAATGAATACGTCACAAATGATTTAACGATGATACAATTAGTTTGTTACAGTAATTTGACCCGATTTTATGATATTTCTCGATGTATTCGTTAGACTAAGCGACTTTGATTTTATTCGTCTGAACCTTTCGATGCATCCCGTTTGAATTCTCATTTGCCACTGACTGCCCTTCCATTTTGTCCTTTGTCTTCTCTGAGATACGACCCCCACTACGCTCGGATCACGCCACCGTTCGCGCCTATGATCACGTATACCAGCTTCTTTCTTTATGCGGATAAAATAACGCACCGAAGGCGAATAGATGTTTCTGGAACTCGCTGCTTGACGACAACTATGCGTTTATCGCTACTTTGTGTATATCTCGACGGTCATGTAAGACGATCTGTTTGCGACGGTTAGGAACACGGCCTATAGTAAGCCTTGGGGCGTAATAAACGGAGAGAATAGAATAATCTACAGGATTATCAACGGTGAAGTATATAAATATACTAACGACTGAGAAAACATAATTGAAGTGAGTTGCTTAGATATGAAATTATTGTTAATAACTAAAAGAATAATAGTACAAGTTAGATTAGCAGAGAGACAAACGTGATTGTGCAGTGAGTCTAGGAAACAGGATAAAATATAAAACAAATAAAAATGGAATATGCAATACGTCCTATCCAAGAAGATTGGATACCAACTAATGCATAATAAAAGAATGTCCGCAATATTTGGAATTAAGAACAAAATTCTTAAAATAAACAACCACCATCTTTATGAACAGAGAAAATTGATTATTGAGACTAAAGAATTTTATTAAGAAACAACATGACGCTCAGAGCATAATAATAAGTTATAATAACCTGAGCACAACTCAAAAACTTAGCTATGACCCTTTTGTAATAACTAACAAACAAACATTTCAAACTTAATTAATTATAAACAAGCTACAGATAATTTGAAGTTGGATATGAAGAAGCTTAATAACAAAATTAAATAAATAGAATTTTTCTTATTTAAATGCGACAGTTCGTAGTACAAAACAAATTTTGTTCAGGAATAAGGTTTTCTGAAAATTTCCAGCGAAAATTTTTGCAAAAATTTCCTAAAGGAATTATAACCTATGAGATAAATGAAATAAAAATACAAAAACCAACTGATATTAAAAGAAGAATGATTATTTTACAAGATAATATGAAACTGTGTAAGGGATTACATATGTAACATATTGTCCCGATGTACACATATCTGCGAAGCGACTTATTACCCTGTATATTCCAGAAACTTCTTAGTTTGCTCCAGCCTTAGCAATTTGAGACTATTTTATTAAAATTAAGAATTTTCCACATTAGATCGAACGCACTTCTAATAGGTACCAAACAGTATATATATATATATATATATATATATATATATAGCAAGATTTCACATATCTCTAAATTATTCACAGAAAATTAATACGGCACATAAATTAGACTTCGGATTGTAAATATTAAGAATAAATAACCGATACAGTCTCACGAAAATAGATGGATAAAGATAGAGATAAGGGATCAAAAACAACAGTTATTTTTCAAATTTGTATGAAAAGCCCTTAAGAAAATAAGTTCCTCCTTAAATTGAAAACAGTTATATGTATAGAAATCAAACTTGCGATAAAAGTAAAAAAGATAGAAAATAAGAAAATTGTATTTGTTTTTATGACTCACTTTTACATGTTGTATAATTTCCACTGCTATTTTAGCACAGAACAAATTTTTAGGTTAAAATTATTCATACAAAGCTAGTACGTAGTTGAATATTTTTTCATTTTATAAACATTCGTGTAAAATATTTACCTCACTAAACTAATCGTTCTTTATAGAAATTTCAGAAATCAACCTTCTAATAATCAAATTGTGTTCTTCACTCATCAGATATTACCAATTAATGCTTGGTAGGCAAAAGAATTGTTTCAGTAAATGTCTATACAATGTGTATCACGTATCCGAAAGACGACTCAACTCAGACGATAACTGATTCCGCGACACTGTGAATCTGACGACAACAGACTAATGCTGTATAAATACAAATGACACTGTTATTTTGCGGCATGCTTGTAAAGTCTAGACGTGATTCTATTGTTAGCTTTTCATGATTGTACTACAAATTTTAGACTGATTAAATAAATATCTAATAACGGTTTTAACGCGTTGACTGTCACGCGTGTTTTCAAAGAAATCTCTGTCAGGCCACGCGTACAGCAGTACCGAGCGTTTTCTGCTAGGTGCTCCCCATCGATGTTTTAGTAATACGAGTCGCTCAAGTGGTGATCTCAAGAATGATCTTTCGTTTCATTTGTTCGCAACATTAAAACCACTATCTATCGTTGAATATAATGAAGGAAAGTGTGGTATAGATTATTCCGACCAAATGGTTTCTTATGCCACCACAATTAGAAAAGGAATCAAATGGTACAGAAAACTTGGCATTCAATTCCTTCTGAGAATTTCTGTTGTAAACGCTTTGACGGTTTAGAAAATTGCAACAAGGAAAAATATAAATATTAGAATATTTAGACAATTATTAGGTGCAAAATTATTAAGGTTGTCTGAAAATACAAAAAATCCTTGTCTTCGACGGAGTCAGCATAATATCGCCATTCGCAAAAATGATTCCGGAAGAAGCATTAGACGCGCATGCAAACTATCTATGTTATGCAAATAAAAGACGTCGAGTGGACCGAACAATGGCACAAAAGAATTTGAGGAAAACAACAACTTATTGACCAAATTGTCCCGACCAACCTCAGCTACGTATAGAATGCTTTAAGGTTTTACATTCTAAATAATTTTTTAATGAACCATTTTCGTATTTCTATTTTATAACAATTCAACAGTTTTATTATTATGGAATATCTTTTCAAATACCTACGAAGATCCTTCGCAAGTAGTCAAATAAGCGACACCCGAATATGGGTTACGCGGCCTGGTCAGAAACTTTGCTGACACCCGAATACAGGTGTCGTGGCAGTCAACGTGTTAATACTTAAAAATAATGATTATTATACTACGAATTTTTATATGGATAATAATATAATAAAATTTGTAAAATATGTATATGTCGGTCCAACCATCGCAGCTGTTACGACCGTTCGCGTAGAGACGCGATCGCGAGGGAAAAGTGTGAGCGGGAGACGTAAATTTTTGCTACGATTATGATAATCGACGCCGCGAATTAGTCGTTCCCCTGTTTCGGTTAAGATAACAGAGGTGGTTAAATGAATGTAACACTGTATAGTAAGTTACATATCACCGTTTATTCTAACAACTTGTAAAGAAGACAGTTACGCTGATGCGTATGTATAAGATGAGTGAGTGACTGATCTACGGGTGTATTCCCGGTCAAGGATGTTGACTGTTCGAAGGATGGAAAATCAGTGCTGTTCGGAGACGATGCTGTGGCGGAGGAAAGCTAAGGATCGGTGTGTCTAGCGCACGGGACCATCGGATTTGTTGGTGACGATTTTGGCTAAGAGAGTGAGGGAAATAGGCTTCGTTGTTAATTGGTTAAACGAAGGTTGGTGGACTAGGAAGGGTCTTAGCCGCCCTCGATAGAAAGTTGCTAGTGGGAAGCATCGTACGTGAGAAAAACTAACTTTCCCGTGTCAAGCCGTAGTATACAATACTCTTAAAAGTAGCGATTTAGAAAAAAGATATTTGTTGGGTCTGAAGGGCCTTAGCTAGAAAATTCCTTAGATTTACGATGGGTACTTAAGACTATTGAGGGTACGCAGCAAGGATGAGCGGACATCTGGTTTCTGTCTGGCCCGCGGTGTATGGCCTGGTCTAGGTAGAGAGTCGCTCGACGTAACAGCCTCAAACGAAAAATTTTTATTATATATTTCCGACTTCTTTTTTCATAATGTACATGATAGTTTTGGAGAAATATTAAATATTAAAAATTGCAAAAATTTTAAACGGTACAACCCGAAGAGACGAATCGTGTGTATTCATTTGTTGTACGAATCGGATAATATGGAATAATTTCCTGTCTTATTTATGATAAGTCTTGGTGTTTGGAACAGGAACCGGGAAACCGTTCTATTTGCCGATCGACAATCTCCAGACAATTGTTGGTCTTTTACAGACAGTTCTTTAAACTAGCAAAGAGCGTCGGCCGTTAATTTTTTAAACTTCCGCGTCTGGCTTTAACTTTCTATATAACAATCCTTTAAACGGTTTAAACGCGACAGTAAACATTCCAACGGTTTCTGTCCCCTGGCTCGCCACACGCAGACCCTATTCTTCGAGTAAGATGATTGCCAGATGTCGATGCGTCTCCGCAGTACATGTTCAGCTAGCCTGAGGAGCCGCTATAAATCTTAGGATTTAGTTAACTAAAGTCCTTCAAACAAACAGTCTTTGTCCCAGCTACGGGAAGATAGGAGAGACCTATTTTTCAACGAACGGCGTCTCCAACTAGCAACATTCCCTCGAGGGCGGCTAGCATCTTTTTCTAACCACCAATATGGAAATTGACCAATTAGCAGCAACGTCAATTTCCCTTACTTTCTGAACGAAGGCTATCCTCGACGAATCCGATGATCTCGTGTCCTTAGACACACCCCATCATAGTTTTTCTCTGTGGCATCATCGGGACGGAAATTCATTCTTTCTTGCGATCTCATCGACGAAAAGAGTAACCCCATACGACCAGTGAATATTACGCGTTTTATTAAAGAGTCCGACTTAGATTTTGTGAGCCCGTACATCTACTATCCCGTTGACCGCGGTTTCGTTATTGCACTTAGGATCATTGTCATTAGTTTCTCGAGTATCTAATTACCACGGTTACTTGTCCGATTCTATAATAATCGCAGTTGCACTAGTCAATGTCTTCCCTATTGCACAACGACAATGTGTAATCCAAATGAAGATTCGTTTCACGCCCCTAACCCTAATTCTAATGTAAACGCGACATTTATAATGTAAAAAATGTATATGTAATACAAAAAGAATGCAGAATATAGGTACTAATGTTTAATCTGATTTTCTGTAATTTTGACAGTTTTGTAATCTTTTATTTTTATATTTTTATATTTTCTATATCTTTGTGCTCTTGTATTTTTTATATAATTCTATATTCAAGTAACAGTATAAAAAGGATACGAAAAGTATGGAATGGCAATGCATGTAACGGTACGTGAATGTTACGCGTGCGCAAGATAACCAGGAGAGGTTGTATAGGAATCAAGATGTCGTTGGACAAAGAGAACGTTTTTTAGCATTACCTTATGTTTAAGACATTCATATATTCTGCAGATATTAGTTCCTATCAGTATACCCACGTCGTTATTAACAAGATGTTCATGTATTTCCATTATCTTTGTTTTAAAATTCACTGTTATTTTGGGAATTTGTTAAAAATCTCTTAATCCTTTTAGGAGATGTATCACTCTAAACTGAGATCTAAACTCAGATCACAGGTTTTTTTTTATTTTATAGATTAGATTCACAATTTGTCCAGTTTGGACATTTGGTAGAATTTTTTAGCTGTTAGATTATTATGTGGATAGCTACCCCCAGTGGGATACCATCTTCGTGTTTGTTTGGTTGTGTCCTTTGTGAGGTCTGCTGGGTATTTCCCTTTCAGCCTTCTATCCATGTTTGAGGTGTTGATCGTTTCCGCAGCTAGCCAGTTTGGCTGTGTTCCTATCCTTTCTTTGTATTTTTCTGCGTGTCTGCTAATTTTCTCTTTGACCATTGGTATTCCCAGGTCCTTCCGTATGCCTTCGCTTCTAACGTACCATGGGGCGTTTACTATTGCTCTAAGAATTTTAGCTTGTACTGTCTCTATTTTGTTTATATGGCTCATTGCCGCTGCCCCCCATAGTGGTATTCCGTACGTCCAGATTGGTTTTATGATCGTTTTGTATATTTTTAATTTATTTTCTATGCTTAATTTGGATTTTCGACTTGTTAGCCAATGCATTTGTCTCCTTGTTGTCTGTATTTTGTCTATTATTGATTTAGTATGCTGTTTCTATGTGAGTTGTGTTTCTAGGTGGTCTAGTCCTAGGTATTTGACTTGCCTTGTTTGCGGTATCTGCGTGCCGTTCAGTAGGATGTTTGATGGTGTCTGTTTTCGCAGTGTGAGTGTAATATGGTTGCATTTATCGGGGTTTGCTTTTATTTGTTTATCTTGCAGCCACTTTTCTATTTTTGTGATATGTTCTTGTAGTAATTTGACTGCTGTTTCTGGGTTAGTGTGCCTGACTAGTACAGCTGTGTCGTCCGTGAGTGTCAGTATTTTGCTATTGGTAGTTGTTGGTATGTTTTGTGTATAGTATTGATCCTAAGACGCTTCCTCGCGGAACCCCTGCCTTTATGTCTTTAACTTCAGAGTATGTGTCCTTGATTTTTATTACGAAGGTTCTGCTGCTTAAGTAAGATTTTATTAATTGGTATATTTGCTCCGGAAATTGTTTCCTGATTGTTTGTAGTAGGCTTTCGTGGTTTATTTTGTCAAATGCTTTATCTATGTCCATAGAGAGGGCTGTACAGTATTGTTTGTTTTCTAATGCTAGTATTATTTCTTTAATGAGCCTGTGCATTTGCTCTATAGTGGAGTGTATGTTTCTGAATCGAAATTGGTGATCTGGTATTAATTTTTCCTTCTATATTATTGGTTTTATGCGGTTGCATATTATTTCCTCTAGTATTTTGGAAAACACAGGAAGTAGTGATATTGGTCTGTAAGATGCAGTTTGGTGTGGTTCTTTGCCTGGTTTAGGTAACATTATGTCCTGTGCTAGTTTCCACAGTTTAGGAAAGTATTGGATTCTTAGTATTGCATTGAATATTATTGTCATTAGTGTTATCGCTTTTGGCGGAAGGTTTTTCAAGATTTTACCATTGATTAGGTCGATTCGTGGTGCTTTATTGTTTTTTGTTTTCTCGATTATGTTTCTAATTTCTTGTGCTGTTGTTTTAGGTATGGTATAGTGGTTGTCAGTTGAGGTACTAGTGGTAAACGCATCCTCGTCCGTATGACATTTGGGGTTGCTGTTGTTGATATTATGTGGTATAAATGTGTTTCAAAGGTGGTTGGAAAATTCTTCAGCTTGCTCTTCGTTGCTTCTTGCCCATGTGTTGTCTCCCTTCCTGATTGCTGGGACTAGTTTTATTGGTTTCTTTTTTTTCGTGGCTTTCCATAGGGAGTAGTTGGAGTTCTCGTGAGCAGAGAGTGACTCTATGAATTTTGTGAATTCGTTATTGTTGTGCACTTTTATTTTGTTTTTTATTTCTTTTGCAAGTTTGTTTAGGTGTTTTTTGTTTTCTCGTGTTCTATGTTTTTGCCATTTTGCTTTCGCTTTTCTTTTTTCTCTAATTTTTTCAAGTATGTCTGATGGAATTATTTTTGTTTGTCTGTTGGTTGGTTCAGGTATAGTGGTTGTCCATGATGCTTCTTGGATAGTTTCTGTCAATGGTGTTACTGCCTGTTCGACGTGTTCGGGTGTTTCCAATGGGATGCTGCAACTGGTTTTGCTCTCGATTATTTCTTTAAAAATTTGCCATTTGGTTGTTCTGTTGCATAGTGTCCCTGGATTGCTATAAAGTATTAATTTGTTTCTGTAAGCAATTGGGCTGTATGCAATGAGGCTGGGTGTTATTTTTAGTTTATTTGCGTTTAGTCCCTTTGTAACTGCAAAATCGAGTAGGCCAGGTATTTTGCTCAGGTCTGTCGGCCAGTATGTCTTCCTGTGGATAATATATTGAGGTTGTTGTTAATGTATTTTTCCAGGGTTCTACCTCGAGGTGTGGTAATTCTTGATCCCCATAGCGTGGGTTTGCATTGTAGTCTCCCGTTGCGATATACTTGTCACCTAAGTGTTGAAAGTACTCTTCCCACGTTTGTGATGTCATTTTGTGTCGCGGTAGTACATATACTGCTGACAACTGTAAATGGTTGCTGCTAGTTTGTACAGTAACGGTGATTGCTTGTATATATTCCTTACTAGCTTGGCTGTGTTAGTGATGTTTAATGTCGTTTCTTATTATTACTGCGGTCCCTCCGTGTGATTTTCCTGAGGGATGCTTGGTATCATATATTGTGTAGTACGGTATTTTTATGTAATTTTTTATAGTGAAGTGTGTTTCCGATACGAGTAGTATGTCGATATTATTATTATACAGGAATGTTTTAGTTTCTAGGGCCCTTTGTTGTAGTACGTTAGAGTTCCAGGCTGCTATTTTAAGCATGTCCATTTTTATTTTTTACTTAGCAAGTTTGTGAGTAGTTGTAACATGACTGTTGTTTGTTGTACTTGTTGCCTTAGTATTGTGTTTTTCTCACTTACCATTTTTCTTAATATCTCTGTACCTTTAATGGATTGTCTGAGCATTTCTTTGATTTCTGTATCGTCTTCGGTGTTGTTGCTTTGATTCTGTTTGTTTGTGGGCGTTGTTTGTCTAATGTTTTGGGTTACTTGCGCGTAGCTGCGGTTTCCTTGGGGATCGGTGTTTCCGTTTATAGCTTTTGGTTCATTTTGTGCTTTCAATGTTGCTTAATTATCCGTTATACTTTGTTGTGGTTGGTAGTTGTTGATTGATCTATTGCCAAGTGGTGGAAACTGTTTACGTTGTAATTGTTTTCTGATTTCGCATCCTTTATAGCTGGCTGGGTGGTTTCCATTACAGTTGTAACATTTTACTTCATTTATTTTCCCTACGTATGGACAATGTGTTGTTAAATGCTTCGTATCGTATCTTGTCATATTGTTTATTGCTCTTGTTTGATGACCAATTTTTGCTAATTCGTCACTTAATTTTTTTTGTGTTAGTTTTTGAATGTAGTCCTCTTATAACTATTTCGTAGCTCCTTTCCGTTTTCAGCTGGTATGTGTGGTACACAGAGTTTTTTCTTTTAATTCTTTTATCACTTTCCTATAATTTTCTGGGGTGTTTATTTGAATTTTTACTTGTTCTAATTTTGTTTGTTTTATTGTGTAGTTTTCCTTCCCAACTATATCGTTTAGTCGATCAATAAGCGGGCCTATTATCTGGGCGTCGACAAATATTGGTGGTGGTTTTGTAGTTTGCGTTGATTTAGTTGTGTTTTTGGTTGTTGGGTCGTCTATTTCTTCCGTAAGTGAGCTGAAGGAGTTTCTTAATGGTAATTCTTGCAGCCATCGCTGCTTTTCTGTATCTGAATTTCCTGTTATTTTTCGTTTCTTGTTATAACTTGCCACCTTCCAGCTTTCATCCTGTTGGGTTAATTCGTTATTGGTAATATTCTCTTCATTGTTTGGTATTGTTTCCATATCAACTTCGTTTGTAGCTGAGCATTCCTGTTCTTCGTTTATTGGTTGGCTTGGTTTTGATATGTTTGTTGTTTTATTTATGTAGTATTGTTCGTCTTTGTTAATTATTTTTATCGGTGGGATGTGCTTTTTCATTTTAGTTTTGCTTGTAGTCTTCTTAGTAGAAGACACGAGTTTCCACCATT
>NW_022884811.1:0-19557 GCF_011952205.1 Bombus bifarius | reverse complement strand
CGACGTCGATCGAGTCAAGTACCTTCGGCTTTGCATCAACGTCGGCTATCGCGTCGTTCCGTGTCGCGGCATTTTCCATTTTAATGGGATTCTTCGTTTCACATCGTAACGTCCTACGTCGCGTTATATGGTCGTTCGAACGACGAAACCAAGATCCAACCTTTCATATCACTTATTCGCATCAGATCTCGGTCGGCTATTAATCGTCCGGCGGGCACACAGCGCTGTTATCTCCGAAACCGAGAGAGCAACGTCGAAAAGAAACGGCGCAGCCGCCGAAACTCGCCTGCCCCAAGAATCCCGTGGCTCTCTTTTTTCGTCCGCGGTCACCCTTGGTCCGTGAATTGGCATTAAGCCGCACCCCGATCTGTGCGCATATCGTGTTCCACTGCGAACACTGTAAAGGGCAATTGTACGTCGAGTCGTACGCGGAAGCCGTTATCCCGCGGGTTACATTATCGCAGCCCGTGGTTTCCGTATACTCGCCCTATAGCGAGCCGCGTTAATTCCAATTTATTCGCCCTTTCGAAACGTGGCTGGAAACTTAATCAGTCTTACGTTCGAGAGTCCGTATCCTCGATACGAGAGATCGATCGACGTATTCCACGTATTCGTCTCTTTTAAGCCGCCAAAGTAGCCCCGCCAAAGTAGCGCCAAAGCCCCGATCCTTTAGCATTTAATATATATCCTATGCTTTATCGTTCTTGCATTGTTTTGTTCCTCGACGATGCACTAAGCAGAGCAGATGCAAAGTGTTGGATAATCTATTCGACACAATAGGATCTCGAGCGACAGGCGTCGTAAACCCAAGGACAACCATGCCCGGACAGTATCACGGTTACGAGCGCGAAGCCTTTTAATCGTCTTTCGCTCGTAATATGCGCTCGCACGCGCGTGTTACGCCGATCCCGACACCGATCTCGATCAACCGCGAGATCGCCAAATTAACGCTTAAAGCGACCTTCCAATCGCTACGTTCGGATCGCGTCGTCGGCGCAGGTACCGCAGTCGAGGTTGACACCTCCTCCTTCGCTCGGCTCGTCGTTTCTTGCTGGATCGCGAGAGAAAAGGGCTGATATCCTCTGAAACGCGCGACGCGGCATCGACTTGGACCTCGTCGCGTTCTACGTATATCGACGATCCGTCAGAGAAGAACATCGGGAATCCTCGATCGCAGACTCTCGAGCCGTCAAGCCACTCACGCCCGCTTTTCGCTCGATGCGCTACCCAGAGAAAAAAACGAAAATAGAGGTAACCGATCGAGCGCGTTTCCGCTTACGCCAACGAGGAGAATCTCTCGAAAAGACGAATCGATTCGTTAAGAATACGGACAAACTGTGTTCCGGGTTTGCCTTCGGCGTCGCTGGACCTTACGCGGAGATCGTTCCGCGGCAGCGACGATAAATCCTATGCCCTGGCGAATTCCCTAGTTTAGCCTGCGTGGGTCTAGCGAATTATCCGTCCTCTTTTGTCGACAGTCGCGATCCCCGGCAACGAGCTTGCAACCCGCTCGAAATCGTTGCCGTTATAAATTGCGTAGCGATAGGAAGACATCGATGCGTCGATCGAATCGAGGGGATGTAACGTCTGTGCGCGCATTTAGTTTCTAGAATCGCCAACGACAAGTTTATTATCGACGATTTATTATTTAAAACGGCCGTTAACGAGACACCGTTTACCTACGACCGATCTAGTCGCATTTACATCGAGTTGCTTTCCGTGGTTCGAACGATTCGAATTCGTACAGCCGATTTAAAGGAGTTTATCGACGACCGAACCTCGAGGACCGAAATTACGAGGGTCGACAGCCTGATGATAACGCGTCGCCATTCTTCGGGCGTATTTCGATCGCTGTTAATCCGGCCTCGTTCTGCGAGCCGCAATCCGATCGAACTCTCGACGGAAAAATCCTCGACGAGTGCGTCTCTGATCGAGACGACGCGGCGACGACGACGTCTGGAACGTCGAATCCCTCTGCGATCCTTAACGACTCGACACACGCGAGAACTCGCAGCGGGAGAGTGGAACCGCGCCGGATCGGTATCGGAGTACTCTCAGGCCGGGTATGCAGGCTTTATTTGCCCGTGATAGAGGAGTTGCATAAGGAGAAGGCGAGTGCACGGACGACTGGTGGGAGCGATGAAGCGGTGCTAGAGGGAGAAGCTAGGTTTTGCGAACGTGGACGATCGAGAAGGAACGAGAAGGGAGGGTTAGGTCGAGCAGGTCGTTGACGGTTGGAGGATGATGCCGTGTGGTCCCAGGGTCGATCCCGGCCCGCCACCACCCCGACGCCGCAACCACCAAGCGTCGGCTAACTACTTCTCGCAGATGTACGCGTGTACGTATAAAGGCGCACACTTGCGCGACTCGGGCCTACCTCTCCCCATCCAGCGCCGCTCCAACGACCGCTTCTCATCCACTCTCATCCACTCCGATCTACCGACCTTCTCGTCCTTCTCTCCTCCGTCCTCTCCTACGCCACACTACGTTCCGCTCTACGCTCCCGTCTGCGTTTCGGTCTACATGGTGGCCAAGCCTCGGCCGAATCCTAGGCCACCATGTACCGCATACGATACGAACGTATCCTCGTCGACGTCGGATCACCGAGAGAGCGGGCTGCTGTCGCGCACAGGCACGCTACGACGCACAGCGTTACTCTCTTCTCTCTGCGAACGCTGACACCGCGTCGTACCGCTGTAGCACGCGTGTCTGCCAACTCGTGCGAAAGCCGGGTATCAAGCACAGACGTGGCGCGAATCGTACGCCGTGCTCGAAACGCCGAGCGAAACCAGGTTTCGACGGAGCTCGCCGCCGCTTCCTACTTTGGATGGAAATTTCCGCCGGGTCCACCAGGTTCGAGCTTCGCGCCGAGAAACGAAAACGCGGCACGCTCCATCCGAAAGAGTCGGATGTACGCGAGAACGTAAACGAAAGGATCTGCTCTCCCGGGAACGAGCACGGCGACTTTCTTCGGAAATTTACAATTTTGATGCGCGGCGTTGCCTAGCGAAGCGATCACGGTGTCGGTGTTCGAGGCGGGCTTCCTCCGTCTTCCGCTCGTATTCCGCGCTCGCAATCGTTCACGGTCCGTCGACCACATCCGCGAAACACCCTCGCCACCGCTGTTCGCTTCTCGCGAACGTCCGCGTGCGCGCCCCTTCTTTTCGCAACGTTCCAAACGTCCCGTGCTGTCGCAAAAATTACCTCGTTGCAAAAAGACACCGAGTTTTATCGCGACCAGCGGCAGAACGAAGGAACCGATTCGCCGCGCTGCCTACGTGCTCTGGACGCCGTTAGCGAGCGCTCGCGCGGGCCGGCGTTGTTGTAAATATAATCGATCGTGGCGCGTAACGCGCGTCCACGTAAGATTTGCGTTTGCCAATCGTAGCCGAACTCGACAGCAAACGCGGCGCTTCGGCGAGAGAAGAAGGGAAAAGAGGATAAGAGGAGAAGAGGGGAAAGAAGAAAATGAAAAAGAAGGGGAGCAAAACGGTGGACGGTTGGGAAATAACAGGCGGCAGAGGCGTGGTCGGCGTCGATCGTCGAGGGTAAAGCGCGAACGGGCTGTCATATTCGCAACAAAGGGCGAAAGTCAGAGTGGATCTCGGTGCGGGGCGGCGCAGCTAAGCGTTCGGGTTTGAAAGCACGTTCCAGCCTTTTGATCGCCAGGCTGTTTTCTTCCGTGCGGCCTCTTTCATCGTTCCACGCTACGGATTTTCAGCTGAATTTACGCCTGAAATCAGCGGTTTCCTCGTCGGTTACTAGTTGGAGTCGTCTGATAGACGAGTAGGTGGGAGGGAGCGACCGGCAATTAACTTAGCAGTCGATTCTAGCCAGTTTCGAAGTTTCGTAACCCGGCACGTTGGATCCGGTAAATCTGTTAGATCCGTGGCAGCCGAGCCGTGGGGCAGACAGGAACGAAAGGCACGTCGACGGGGCTCTCCAGTAATTTCACCGATATGTTCGTCCGTCGCGCGATTAAAATCCTCTCGGAGCCCGCCATACAGTTTCTGCTAGTGGCACGAGTGGCCAACTTTACGAGGGGATAACGCTACGTGATACGAAATCGCACGGCCGAAGCTTGACGTATCCATTCCTTTTCTATTCCGCTTGTTCTGCCTTCTACTCCCGATCTCCCGCTAATTCGCCTTGTTTCATCGGCCGTCTGTAGCGTGGATCGAGGGACATCGGTCCTTAAACTTTTCCCCACGCTGGACAAAGTTTTCTCCTTGATAAGTACCGATTCGTTTCTACTTTGTTCCGATGTTAGCGAAACGGCTCGTTCGTTCCAATAGCAATATTATTGAGCAGTAAAATTCTTCTGCGCGTAAACGCGGATAAAACAATTTCCCCTAGTATTTGTTTGCAACTAACAATTTTTAGCATTTCGTTAATAAATATTTCTTGGCAACAGCATCGTATGAAATATATTAGGTTGTCCGAAAAATGTCTTTTTTCGCAAACGTGGTTTTTACAATAATGCACCTCCGTACAAACGTGAACCAAGTCTGTGAAATGTCTCGGTGTTTATCTCAATAGAACAAAATGGATCGTACGTAATGCGACAAAACGATATAAAGCAAATGACATTGTGCGTCTATTATTTCCTCATAAACAGAAAGAAACCTTTCGGATATCAATCAAACAACTCGTATAGCGTATCTCTTTGAAGAAAACTTGCAAAGGATCGGTTTAACGTCTTAGGTACGATTGAATTTTGTGCGGGGATGTTCCTTCGTAGGGCAGGGTTTGACGCGAACTACGCGTAAACGATACTGCGCCGCAATATGTGGCGGATAATGCTGTTCTCTACGCAAGCACATTGGATAATTAAATGTTAATTTTTCTTAAAGGTACGATACACATACGTGAACTTTAATAATTTACTTTAATAATTAATAATACAATTGAGTGTAATATATTTTAAAGCAGGGCAAAGGACATACACCCACGTCACAATTTTCACATTCAAGCGAGCTAGTGCTTTTCAAATTGTTTTTCGTTTTCGATTTTCTAGCGACATTTTTAGGTTAAAAATTGTAAAATATTGTAAGGATGCGGATAGGAATGTTAAAAAGAGCATCTAATAATGATATATTTATTTTAACGGAAAGCAATAATTGATATCTGACACTTGTGTATCAAAAATAGACTATATATTTTGCCTGTATATATTGTTAACACTGTTATAAAATATTGCGAGGACAAGAAAAGTGTGAAACAAGACAAACGAAAACGTGCGTTTAGCTTAAACGGTGACCGAGTACCTCTCCAAGGTCGGTGCTGCTGATATTTAAAGGGGTCCTCTCTAAGGTCGGTGCAGCTGATATATAAAGGGGGTCCTCTCCAAGGTCGGTGCTGCTGATATTTAAAGGGGTCCTCTCTAAGGTCGGTGCAGCTGATATATAAAGGGGGTCCTCTCCAAGGTCGGTGCTGCTGGTATATAAAGGGGGTCCGATTCCCGGCGGAGCCAGCACCATCCGACCTAGACACGTAAACTAGGCAGATCAGTATAGTCGAACATTAACATTCGAAATTTTTTCGAAATCTTGTAAACCATGGAGATTTTACAAAAGACAAACGATCGGTTCCGAGAAGGAGTTCCCGTCCGGGTGGTTCGAGTCGAATCACTTACCACCATGTGGGTTCGTTTGGCTGGATGGCCGAAGATAACCCAAACACTCAATTTGAAGATGATGGAACATCCCGTGGAGTACTTGCCGAAGGCGAAAAGTTTAAGAACAGGCATGCTAGTCGCCGTGCTAGTAGATTTTAAGGAATCTAGCGCTTGGGAAAGAGCCATCCTTTTACAAAGGACCATGACTGGCTACATCGTCTTTCTAATCGATTGGGGGTTAGAGAGCGAGCAATGTCTCGATTCAATACGGCTGCTGCCCCGTAATTTGGCAAAAATGGCACCGTGGGCTCGAAAAATCGTTCTGCCAGGTGTACGAGAACAACCGATCCAAGGGAAGAGACATCGAGTGGCCCAATTCACCATGTTGAGACGGACAGGGAGCCTAGTCAACATCGATCCTTCTCCAGGAGAAGCAATAACTGCAAGGTTGCTGCTGGACCGAGAGCCGGGAGAATCCGCAAGAGATATGGCAGCATACTGGCTGGAGTTGGGATACCTCGATCCCGAATAATCGCTACTATTGCCAGACTCTTTTTTTCTAAGTATAATAATTCTTGTATGTATGGTTTTGTATGTATGGTTGTATGTACAGTTTTATGTGGATATTTGTATTTTTTTTTATATATATTACTACTGAATTGTATATTCTTAGTCAAGTATGGTTTTGTATGTCTGGTTTTGTATGTATGGTTTCGTATGTATGATTGTATGTACAGTTTTATGTGGATATTTGTATTTTTCTATATATATTAGTACTGAATTGTATATTCTTAGTCAAGACTGTAGGTGAATAAAAACTAATGAAAGCTTAAAATCTTGTTAACTCTCTCTTATCCTTCCTCCCCATTCACACAAGTCCTACAATACTAAATTTAATGTTCAGCTGTACGAATTGCAAGGTACATAATAAAAAAAAAAGAATAAAAAAGTAAAATAAAATAAAAAAAGGAATAAAAGAAATAAAATAAAATAAAATAAAAAAAGTTAAATTTAAGATATCTTTTAAACTAATCATTTTGCAAATCAAGTACTTGTATACTCCTCTGTAGAGAATCAAAAACTGCGGACCGGATCATCCATCCAGAAAACGAGAAACCCGAGGAAAAGGAATTGCCCGTGTTGGCGTAAGGTCGCGACATCGTCGCTTCGCTTATCGTTGGACACACGCTGATCGAACAACGACGCCATTTCACGGATCCCTCGTGTTTTTCCTCCCTTTCGGCTTCGTGACCCACGGAGAAAGACGCCGAGCAACGCGAATCTCGACGCGTGGCATAACGTTGTTTCGTCGGCCCGGCCTTTGACGCTGGTCGCGGAAGCGAATCGATACCTCGTCGATCGACGCGTGGCGGCGATACGCGTTGCTCTCGTCCCCCTGAGACGCGTAATTAAGAACGACGATCGAAGAACGACGGAGAATCGACGGACGAGGAGGCGGATGAATTCGTTGGATATCGTGGAGCCGGCGATTATCGCTGCCCGATTAATAACTGCGACCCTCTTCTCCGGAGTTCGTGGGTTACGACGTTTAGTCGCGATATTAACGTACCTCCGAAGATTACAGGCGTAAGCCTGCTTCGTTCGCTTTATCGCGACACTTCTTACGATCTCCATCGACCGCACCCCTGCGGTATTTAATCGCACGGGGGACGAGGATCGTACGAGTGCTCCTCTTTCCCTTACTTCATGACCGATCTCCCTTGAGCGATACTCGACGTCGATCGAGTCAAGTACCTTCGGCTTTGCATCAACGTCGGCTATCGCGTCGTTCCGTGTCGCGGCATTTTCCATTTTAAAGGGATTCTTCGTTTCACATCGTAACGTCCTACGTCGCGTTATATGGTCGTTCGAACGACGAAACCAAGATCCAACCTTTTCATACTTATTCGTATCTAGATCTCGAGTCGGTTATTAATCGTCCGGCGGCACACAGCGCTGTTATCTCCGAACCGAGAGAGCAACGTCGAAAGAAACGGCGCAGCCGGCCGAAACTCGCTCGCTCCAAGAATCCCGTGGCTCTCTTTTTCGTCCGCGGTCACCCTTTGTCCGTGAATTGGCATTAAGCCGCACCCCGATCTGTGCGCATATCGTGTTCCACTGCGAACACTGTAAAGGGCAATTGTACGTCGAGTCGTACGCGGAAGCCGTTATCCCGCGGGTAACATTATCGCAGCCCGTGGTTTCCGTATACTCGCCCTATAGCGAGCCGCGTTAATTCCAATTTATTCGCCCTTTCGAAACGTGGCTAGAAACTTGATCCGTCTTACGTTCGAGAGTCCGTATCCTCGATACGAGAGATCGATCGACGTATTCCACGTATTCGTCTCTTTTAAGCCGCCAAAGTAGCCCCGCCAAAGTAGCGCCAAAGCCCCGATCCTTTAGCATTTAATATATATCCTATGCTTTATCGTTCTTGCATTGTTTTGTTCCTCGACGATGCACTAATCGGAGCAGATGCAAAGTGTTGGATAATCGATTCGACACAATAGGATCTCGAGCGACAGGCGTCGTAAACCCAAGGACAATCATGCCCGGACAGTATCACGGTTACGAGCGCGAAGCCTTTTAATCGTCTTTCGCTCGTAATATGCGCTCGCACGCGCGTGTTACGCCGATCCCGACACCGATCTCGATCAACCGCGAGATCGCCAAATTAACGCTTAAAGCGACCTTCCAATCGCTACGTTCGGATCGCGTCGTCGGCGCAGGTACCGCAGTCGAGGTTGACACCTCCTCCTTCGCTCGGCTCGTCGTTTCTTGCTGGATCGCGAGAGAAAAGGGCTGATATCCTCTGAAACGCGCGACGCGGCATCGACTTGGACCTCGTCGCGTTCTACGTATATCGACGATCCGTCAGAGAAGAACATCGGGAATCCTCGATCGCAGACTCTCGAGCCGTCAAGCCACTCACGCCCGCTTTTCGCTCGATGCGCTACCCAGAGAAAAAAACGAAAATAGAGGTAACCGATCGAGCGCGTTTCCGCTTACGCCAACGAGGAGAATCTCTCGAAAAGACGAATCGATTCGTTAAGAATACGGACAAACTGTGTTCCGGGTTTGCCTTCGGCGTCGCTGGACCTTACGCGGAGATCGTTCCGCGGCAACAACGATAAATCCTATGCCCTGGCGAATTCCCTAGTTTAGCCTGCGTGGGTCTAGCGAATTATCCGTCCTCTTTTGTCGACAGTCGCGATCCCCGGCAACGAGCTTGCAACCCGCTCGAAATCGTTGCCGTTATAAATTGCGTAGCGATAGGAAGACATCGATGCGTCGATCGAATCGAGGGGATGTAACGTCTGTGCGCGCATTTAGTTTCTAGAATCGCCAACGACAAGTTTATTATCGACGATTTATTATTTAAAACGGCCGTTAACGAGACACCGTTTACCTACGACCGATCTAGTCGCATTTACATCGAGTTGCTTTCCGTGGTTCGAACGATTCGAATTCGTACAGCCGATTTAAAGGATTTTATCGACGACCGAACCTCGAGGACCGAAATTACGAGGGTCGACAGCCTGATGATAACGCGTCGCCATTCTTCGGGCGTATTTCGATCGCTGTTAATCCGGCCTCGTTCTGCGAGCCGCAATCCGATCGAACTCTCGACGGAAAAATCCTCGACGAGTGCGTCTCTGATCGAGACGACGCGGCGACGACGACGTCTGGAACGTCGAATCCCTCTGCGATCCTTAACGACTCGACACACGCGAGAACTCGAAGCGGGAGAGTGGAACCGCGCCGGATCGGTATCGGAGTACTCTCAGGCCGGGTATGCAGGCTTTATTTGCCCGTGATAGAGGAGTTGCATAAGGAGAAGGCGAGTGCACGGACGACTGGTGGGAGCGATGAAGCGGTGCTAGAGGGAGAAGCTAGGTTTTGCGAACGTGGACGATCGAGAAGGAACGAGAAGGGAGGGTTAGGTCGAGCAGGTCGTTGACGGTTGGAGGATGATGCCGTGTGGTCCCAGGGTCGATCCCGGCCCGCCACCACCCCGACGCCGCAACCACCAAGCGTCGGCTAACTACTTCTCGCAGATGTACGCGTGTACGTATAAAGGCGCACACTTGCGCGACTCGGGCCTACCTCTCCCCATCCAGCGCCGCTCCAACGACCGCTTCTCATCCACTCTCATCCACTCCGATCTACCGACCTTCTCGTCCTTCTCTCCTCCGTCCTCTCCTACGCCACTCTACGTTCCGCTCTACGCTCCCGTCTGCGTTTCGGTCTACATGGTGGCCAAGCCTCGGCCGAATCCTAGGCCACCATGTACCGCATAGGATACGAACGTATCCTCGTCGACGTCGGATCACCGAGAGAGCGGGCTGCTGTCGCGCACAGGCACGCTACGACGCACAGCGTTACTCTCTTCTCTCTGCGAACGCTGACACCGCGTCGTACCGCTGTAGCACGCGTGTCTGCCAACTCGTGCGAAAGCCGGGTATCAAGCACAGACGTGGCGCGAATCGTACGCCGTGCTCGAAACGCCGAGCGAAACCAGGTTTCGACGGAGCTCGCCGCCGCTTCCTACTTTGGATGGAAATTTCCGCCGGGTCCACCAGGTTCGAGCTTCGCGCCGAGAAACGAAAACGCGGCACGCTCCATACGAAAGAGTCGGATGTACGCGAGAACGTAAACGAAAGGATCTGCTCTCCCGGGAACGAGCACGGCGACTTTCTTCGGAAATTTACAATTTTGATGCGCGGCGTTGCCTAGCGAAGCGATCACGGTGTCGGTGTTCGAGGCGGGCTTCCTCCGTCTTCCGCTCGTATTCCGCGCTCGCAATCGTTCACGGTCCGTCGACCACATCCGCGAAACACCCTCGCCACCGCTGTTCGCTTCTCGCGAACGTCCGCGTGCGCGCCCCTTCTTTTCGCAACGTTCCAAACGTCCCGTGCTGTCGCAAAAATTACCTCGTTGCAAAAAGACACCGAGTTTTATCGCGACCAGCGGCAGAACGAAGGAACCGATTCGCCGCGCTGCCTACGTGCTCTGGACGCCGTTAGCGAGCGCTCGCGCGGGCCGGCGTTGTTGTAAATATAATCGATCGTGGCGCGTAACGCGCGTCCACGTAAGATTTGCGTTTGCCAATCGTAGCCGAACTCGACAGCAAACGCGGCGCTTCGGCGAGAGAAGAAGGGAAAAGAGGATAAGAGGAGAAGAGGGGAAAGAAGAAAATGAAAAAGAAGGGGAGCAAAACGGTGGACGGTTGGGAAATAACAGGCGGCAGAGGCGTGGTCGGCGTCGATCGTCGAGGGTAAAGCGCGAACGGGCTGTCATATTCGCAACAAAGGGCGAAAGTCAGAGTGGATCTCGGTGCGGGGCGTCGCAGCTAAGCGTTCGGGTTTGAAAGCACGTTCCAGCCTTTTGATCGCCAGGCTGTTTTCTTCCGTGCGGCCTCTTTCATCGTTCCACGCTACGGATTTTCAGCTGAATTTACGCCTGAAATCAGCGGTTTCCTCGTCGGTTACTAGTTGGAGTCGTCTGATAGACGAGTAGGTGGGAGGGAGCGACCGGCAATTAACTTAGCAGTCGATTCTAGCCAGTTTCGAAGTTTCGTAACCCGGCACGTTGGATCCGGTAAATCTGTTAGATCCGTGGCAGCCGAGCCGTGGGGCAGACAGGAACGAAAGGCACGTCGACGGGGCTCTCCAGTAATTTCACCGATATGTTCGTCCGTCGCGCGATTAAAATCCTCTCGGAGCCCGCCATACAGTTTCTGCTAGTGGCACGAGTGGCCAACTTTACGAGGGGATAACGCTACGTGATACGAAATCGCACGGCCGAAGCTTGACGTATCCATTCCTTTTCTATTCCGCTTGTTCTGCCTTCTACTCCCGATCTCCCGCTAATTCGCCTTGTTTCATCGGCCGTCTGTAGCGTGGATCGAGGGACATCGGTCCTTAAACTTTTCCCCACGCTGGACAAAGTTTTCTCCTTGATAAGTACCGATTCGTTTCTACTTTGTTCCGATGTTAGCGAAACGGCTCGTTCGTTCCAATAGCAATATTATTGAGCAGTAAAATTCTTCTGCGTGTAAACGCGGATAAAACAATTTCCCCTAGTATTTGTTTGCAACTAAC
Source organism: Bombus bifarius (assembly GCF_011952205.1). Taxonomy (NCBI): domain Eukaryota; kingdom Metazoa; phylum Arthropoda; class Insecta; order Hymenoptera; family Apidae; genus Bombus; species Bombus bifarius. Next base: position 7,836 of record NW_022884811.1, on the reverse strand, counting down.
AATTTTGAGCATTTCGTTAATAAATATTTCTTGGCAACAGCATCGTATGAAATATATTAGGTTGTCCGAAAAATGTCTTTTTTCGCAAACGTGGTTTTTACAATAATGCACCTCCGTACAAACGTGAACCAAGTCTGTGAAATGTCTCGGTGTTTATCTCAATAGAACAAAATGGATCGTACGTAATGCGACAAAACGATATAAAGCAAATGACATTGTGCGTCTATTATTTCCTCATAAACAGAAAGAAACTTTTCGGATATCAATCAAACAACTCGTATAGCGTATCTCTTTGAAGAAAACTTGCAAAGGATCGGTTTAACGTCTTAGGTACGATTGAATTTTGTGCGGGGATGTTCCTTCGTAGGGCAGGGTTTGACGCGAACTACGCGTAAACGATACTGCGCCGCAATATGTGGCGGATAATGCTGTTCTCTACGCAAGCACATTGGATAATTAAATGTTAATTTTTCTTAAAGGTACGATACACATACGTGAACTTTAATAATTTACTTTAATAATTAATAATACAATTGAGTGTGATATATTTTAAAGCAGGGCAAAGCACATACACCCACGTCACAATTTTCACATTCAAGCGAGCTAGTGCTTTTCAAATTGTTTTTCGTTTTCTATTTTCTAGCGACATTTTTAGGTTAAAAATTGTAAAATATTGTAAGGATGCGGATAGGAATGTTAAAAAGAGCATCTAATAATGATATATTTATTTTAACGGAAAGCAATAATTGATATCTGACACTTGTGTATCAAAAATAGACTATATATTTTGCCTGTATATATTGTTAACACTGTTATAAAATATTGCGAGGACAAGAAAAGTGTGAAACAAGACAAACGAAAACGTGCGTTTAGCTTAAACGGTGACCGAGTACCTCTCCAAGGTCGGTGCTGCTGATATTTAAAGGGGTCCTCTCTAAGGTCGGTGCAGCTGATATATAAAGGGGGTCCTCTCCAAGGTCGGTGCTGCTGATATTTAAAGGGGTCCTCTCTAAGGTCGGGGCAGCTGATATATAAAGGGGGTCCTCTCCAAGGTCGGTGCTGCTGGTATATAAAGGGGGTCCGATTCCCGGCGGAGCCAGCACCATCCGACCTAGACACGTAAACTAGGCAGATCGGTATAGTCGAACATTAACATTCGAAATTTTTTCGAAATCTTGTAAACCATGGAGATTTTACAAAAGACAAACGATCGGTTCCGAGAAGGAGTTCCCGTCCGGGTGGTTCGAGTCGAATCACTTACCACCATGTGGGTTCGTTTGGCTGGATGGCCGAAGATAACCCAAACACTCAATTTGAAGATGATGGAACATCCCGTGGAGTACTTGCCGAAGGCGAAAAGTTTAAGAACAGGCATGCTAGTCGCCGTGCTAGTAGATTTTAAGGAATCTAGCGCTTGGGAAAGAGCCATCCTTTTACAAAGGACCATGACTGGCTACATCGTCTTTCTAATCGATTGGGGGTTAGAGAGCGAGCAATGTCTCGATTCAATACGGCTGCTGCCCCGTAATTTGGCAAAAATGGCACCGTGGGCTAGAAAAATCGTTCTGCCAGGTGTACGAGAACAACCGATCCAAGGGAAGAGACATCGAGTGGCCCAATTCACCATGTTGAGACGGACAGGGAGCCTAGTCAACATCGATCCTTCTCCAGGAGAAGCAATAACTGCAAGGTTGCTGCTGGACCGAGAGCCGGGAGAATCCGCAAGAGATATGGCAGCATACTGGCTGGAGTTGGGATACCTCGATCCCGAATAATCGCTACTATTGCCAGACTCTTTTTTTCTAAGTATAATAATTCTTGTATGTATGGTTTTGTATGTATGGTTGTATGTACAGTTTTATGTGGATATTTGTATTTTTTTTTATATATATTACTACTGAATTGTATATTCTTAGTCAAGTATGGTTTTGTATGTCTGGTTTTGTATGTATGGTTTCGTATGTATGATTGTATGTACAGTTTTATGTGGATATTTGTATTTTTCTATATATATTAGTACTGAATTGTGTATTCTTAGTCAAGACTGTAGGTGAATAAAAACTAATGAAAGCTTAAAAACTTGTTAACTCTCTCTTATCCTTCCTCCCCATTCACACAAGTCCTACAATACTAAATTTAATGTTCAGCTGTACGAATTGCAAGGTACATAATAAAAAAAAAAAGAAGAATAAAAAAGTAAAATAAAATAAAAAAAGGAATAAAAGAAATAAAATAAAATAAAATAAAAAAAGTTAAATTTAAGATATCTTTTAAACTAATCATTTTGCAAATCAAGTACTTGTATACTCCTCTGTAGAGAATCAAAAACTGCGGACCGGATCGTCCATCCAGAAAACGAGAAACCCGAGGAAAAGGAATTGCCCGTGTTGGCGTAAGGTCGCGACATTGTCGCTTCGCTTATCGTTGGACACACGCTGATCGAACAACGACGCCTTTTCACGGATCCCTCGTGTTTTTCCTCCCTTTCGGCTTCGTGACCCACGGAGAAAGACGCCGAGCAACGCGAATCTCGACGCGTGGCATAACGTTGTTTCGTCGGCCCGGCCTTTGACGCTGGTCGCGGAAGCGAATCGATACCTCGTCGATCGACGCGTGGCGGCGATACGCGTTGCTCTCGTCCCGCTGAGACGCGTAATTAAGAACGACGATCGAAGAACGACGGAGAATCGACGGACGAGGAGGCGGATGAATTCGTTGGATATCGTGGAGCCGGCGATTATCGCTGCCCGATTAATAACTGCGACCCTCTTCTCCGGAGTTCGTGGGTTACGACGTTTAGTCGCGATATTAACGTACCTCCGAAGATTACAGGCGTAAGCCTGCTTCGTTCGCTTTATCGCGACTCTTCTTACGATCTCCATCGACCGCACACCTGCGATATTTAATCGCACGGGGGACGAGGATCGTACGAGTGCTCCTCTTTCCCTTACTTCATGACCGATCTCCCTTGAGCGATACACGACGTCGATCGAGTCAAGTACCTTCGGCTTTGCATCAACGTCGGCTATCGCGTCGTTCAGTGTCGCGGCATTTTCCATTTTAAAGGGATTCTTCGTTTCACATCGTAACGTCCTACGATGCGTTATATGGTCGTTCGAACGACGAAACCAAGATCCAACCTTTTCATACTTATTCGTATCTAGATCTCGAGTCGGTTATTAATCGTCCGGCGGCACACAGCGCTGTTATCTCCGAACCGAGAGAGCAACGTCGAAAGAAACGGCGCAGCCGGCCGAAACTCGCTCGCTCCAAGAATCCCGTGGCTCTCTTTTTCGTCCGCGGTCACCCTTTGTCCGTGAATTGGCATTAAGCCGCACCCCGATCTGTGCGCATATCGTGTTCCACTGCGAACACTGTAAAGGGCAATTGTACGTCGAGTCGTACGCGGAAGCCGTTATCCCGCGGGTTACATTATCGCAGCCCGTGGTTTCCGTATACTCGCCCTATAGCGAGCCGCGTTAATTCCAATTTATTCGCCCTTTCGAAACGTGGCTGGAAACTTAATCAGTCTTACGTTCGAGAGTCCGTATCCTCGATACGAGAGATCGATCGACGTATTCCACGTATTCGTCTCTTTTAAGCCGCCAAAGTAGCCCCGCCAAAGTAGCGCCAAAGCCCCGATACTTTAGCATTTAATATATATCCTATGCTTTATCGTTCTTGCATTGTTTTGTTCCTCGACGATGCACTAATCGGAGCAGATGCAAAGTGTTGGATAATCGATTCGACACAATAGGATCTCGAGCGACAGGCGTCGTAAACCCAAGGACAACCATGCCCGGACAGTATCACGGTTACGAGCGCGAAGCCTTTTAATCGTCTTTCGCTCGTAATATGCGCTCGTACGCGCGTGTTACGCCGATCCCGACACCGATCTCGATCGACCGCGAGATCGCCAAATTAACGCTTAAAACGACCTTCCAATCGCTACGTTCGGATCGCGTCGTCGGCGCAGGTACCACAGTCGAGGTTGACACCTCCTCCATCGCTCGGCTCGTCGTTTCTTGCTGGATCGCGAGAGAAAAGGGCTGATATCCTCTGAAACGCGCGACGCGGCATCGAGTTGGACCTCGTCGCGTTCTACGTATATCGACGATCCGTCAGAGAAGAACATCGGGAATCCTCGATCGCAGACTCTCGAGCCTTCAAGCCACTCACACCCGCTTTTCGCTCGATGCGCTACCCAGAGAAAAAAACGAAAATAGAGGTAACCGATCGAGCGCGTTTCCGCTTACGCCAACGAGGAGAATCTCTCGAAAAGACGAATCGATTCGTTAAGAATACGGACAAACTGCGTTCCTGGTTTGCCTTCGGCGTCGCTGGACCTTACGCGGAGATCGTTCCGCGGCAACGACGATAAATCCTATGCCCTGGCGAATTCCCTAGTTTAGCCTGCGTGGGTCTAGCGAATTATCCGTCCTCTTTTGTCGACAGTCGCGATCCCCGGCAACGAGCTTGCAACCCGCTCGAAATCGTTGCCGTTATAAATTGCGTAGCGATAGGAAGACATCGATGCGTCGATCGAATCGAGGGGATGTAACGTCTGTGCGCGCATTTAGTTTCTAGAATCGCCAACGACAAGTTTATTATCGACGATTTGTTATTTAAAACGGCCGTTAACGAGACACCGTTTACCTACGACCGATCTAGTCGCATTTACATCGAGTTGCTTTCCGTGGTTCGAACGATTCGAATTCGTACAGCCTATTTAAAGGATTTTATCGTCGACCGAACCTCGAGGACCGAAATTACGAGCGTCGACAGCCTGACGATAACGCGTCGCCATTCTTCGGGCGTATTTCGATCGCTGTTAATCCGGCCTCGTTCTGCGAGCCGCAATCCGATCGAACTCTCGACGGAAAAATCCTCGACGAGTGCGTCTCTGATCGAGACGACGCGGCGACGACGACGTCTGGAACGTCGAATCCCTCTGCGATCCTTAACGACTCGACACACGCGAGAACTCGAAGCGGGAGAGTGGAACCGCGCCGGATCGGTATCGGAGTACTCTCAGGCCGGGTATGCAGGCTTTATTTGCCCGTGATAGAGGAGTTGCATAAGGAGAAGGCGAGTGCACGGACGACTGGTGGGAGCGATGAAGCGGTGCTAGAGGGAGAAGCTAGGTTTTGCGAACGTGGACGATCGAGAAGGAACGAGAAGGGAGGGTTAGGTCGAGCAGGTCGTTGACGGTTGGAGGATGATGCCGTGTGGTCCCAGGGTCGATCCCGGCCCGCCACCACCCCGACGCCGCAACCACCAAGCGTCGGCTAACTACTTCTCGCAGATGTACGCGTGTACGTATAAAGGCGCACACTTGCGCGACTCGGTCCTACCTCTCCACATCCAGCGCCGCTCCAACGACCGCTTCTCATCCACTCTCATCCACTCCGATCTACCGACCTTCTCGTCCTTCTCTCCTCCGTCCTCTCCTACGCCACTCTACGTTCCGCTCTACGCTCCCGTCTGCGTTTCGGTCTACATGGTGGCCAAGCCTCGGCCGAATTCTAGGCCACCATGTACCGCATACGATACGAACGTATCCTCGTCGACGTCGGATCACCGAGAGAGCGGGCTGCTGTCGCGCACAGGCACGCTACGACGCACAGCGTTACTCTCTTCTCTCTGCGAACGCTGACACCGCGTCGTACCGCTGTAGCACGCGTGTCTGCCAACTCGTGCGAAAGCCGGGTATGAAGCACAGACGTGGCGCGAATCGTACGCCGTGCTCGAAACGCCGAGCGAAACCAGGTTTCGACGGAGCTCGCCGCCGCTTCCTACTTTGGATGGAAATTTCCGCCGGGTCCACCAGGTTCGAGCTTCGCGCCGAGAAACGAAAACGCGGCACGCTCCATACGAAAGAGTCGGATGTACGCGAGAACGTAAACGAAAGGATCTGCTCTCCCGGGAACGAGCACGGCGACTTTCTTCGGAAATTTACAATTTTGATGCGCGGCGTTGCCTAGCGAAGCGATCACGGTGTCGGTGTTCGAGGCGGGCTTCCTCCGTCTTCCGCTCGTATTCCGCGCTCGCAATCGTTCACGGTCCGTCGACCACATCCGCGAAACACCCTCGCCACCGCTGTTCGCTTCTCGCGAACGTCCGCGTGCGCGCCCCTTCTTTTCGCAACGTTCCAAACGTCCCGTGCTGTCGCAAAAATTACCTCGTTGCAAAAAGACACCGAGTTTTATCGCGACCAGCGGCAGAACGAAGGAACCGATTCGCCGCGCTGCCTACGTGCTCTGGACGCCGTTAGCGAGCGCTCGCGCGGGCCGGCGTTGTTGTAAATATAATCGATCGTGGCGCGTAACGCGCGTCCACGTAAGATTTGCGTTTGCCAATCGTAGCCGAACTCGACAGCAAACGCGGCGCTTCGGCGAGAGAAGAAGGGAAAAGAGGATAAGAGGAGAAGAGGGGAAAGAAGAAAATGAAAAAGAAGGGGAGCAAAACGGTGGACGGTTGGGAAATAACAGGCGGCAGAGGCGTGGTCGGCGTCGATCGTCGAGGGTAAAGCGCGAACGGGCTGTCATATTCGCAACAAAGGGCGAAAGTCAGAGTGGATCTCGGTGCGGGGCGGCGCAGCTAAGCGTTCGGGTTTGAAAGCACGTTCCAGCCTTTTGATCGCCAGGCTGTTTTCTTCCGTGCGGCCTCTTTCATCGTTCCACGCTACGGATTTTCAGCTGAATTTACGCCTGAAATCAGCGGTTTCCTCGTCGGTTACTAGTTGGAGTCGTCTGATAGACGAGTAGGTGGGAGGGAGCGACCGGCAATTAACTTAGCAGTCGATTCTAGCCAGTTTCGAAGTTTCGTAACCCGGCACTTTGGATCCGGTAAATCTGTTAGATCCGTGGCAGCCGAGCCGTGGGGCAGACAGGAACGAAAGGCACGTCGACGGGGCTCTCCAGTAATTTCACCGATATGTTCGTCCGTCGCGCGATTAAAATCCTCTCGGAGCCCGCCATACAGTTTCTGCTAGTGGCACGAGTGGCCAACTTTACGAGGGGATAACGCTACGTGATACGAAATCGCACGGCCGAAGGTTGACGTATCCATTCCTTTTCTATTCCGCTTGTTCTGCCTTCTACTCCCGATCTCCCGCTAATTCGCCTTGTTTCATCGGCCGTCTGTAGCGTGGATCGAGGGACATCGGTCCTTAAACTTTTCCCCACGCTGGACAAAGTTTTCTCCTTGATAAGTACCGATTCGTTTCTACTTTGTTCCGATGTTAGCGAAACGGCTCGTTCGTTCCAATAGCAATATTATTGAGCAGTAAAATTCTTCTGCGTGTAAACGCGGATAAAACAATTTCCCCTAGTATTTGTTTGCAACTAACAATTTTTAGCATTTCGTTAATAAATATTTCTTGGCAACAGCATCGTATGAAATATATTAGGTTGTCCGAAAAATGTCTTTTTTCGCAAACGTGGTTTTTACAATAATGCACCTCCGTACAAACGTGAACCAAGTCTGTGAAATGTCTCGGTGTTTATCTCAATAGAACAAAATGGATCGTACGTAATGCGACGAAACGATATAAAGCAAATGACATTGTGCGTCTATTATTTCCTCATAAACAGAAAGAAACCTTTCGGATATCAATCAAACAACTCGTATAGCGTATCTCTTTGAAGAAAACTTGCAAAGGATCGGTTTAACGTCTTAGGTACGATTGAATTTTGTGCGGGGATGTTCCTTCGTAGGGCAGGGTTTGACGCGAACTACGCGTAAACGATACTGCGCCGCAATATGTGGCGGATAATGCTGTTCTCTACGCAAGCACATTGGATAATTAAATGTTAATTTTTCTTAAAGGTACGA
>NW_022884810.1:0-16864 GCF_011952205.1 Bombus bifarius | reverse complement strand
AAGAGATTTTAAACGTCTCCGTATTTAATAATCGAACGGATTCGGATCCGAAGAGCGTATTGGTCCGGAAATAAGGCCGGCACGATTTATCTATTTTCCAAGAAATCGTTCATCTGTGCAATGTTTAGCATCGCAAAATAAGCTATAAGCGGAACGTAAGGTCATATTAGGCATATTATGTTATATAAAATTTTCTTCTTATTTCAGTATTCAGAATCAACCTCTGCCATATTTTCTACGTGTTCTGATTCACCTTGTATAATATATAAGAATGATAATTGCAAATATATTTGTATAATAACTCTATGATAAGCGCTTAATAATACATACAGTGAACTTGTACAGAGTAACGTTTGCTGACTGTCGGAGGCACATTGTTGCTGTCTATGCAAAGACAAGTGCCCATTTCTTGTCGAAGAACTCCAGTCAATTCTAGCGTTTCACCCACATAAGTTTTCAACGCTGAAACATGAAAATATATAGTCGTTATTTTTTAGCTTTGTCTCCATTTGATCTTTATCTTATCTGCTTACGCGCTTAATAATAGAACTAAGTTTGGTCTACGTAAAAAGTAACTTCTTTTTATTAAGACTCATATTTATTAAGATTTAATAAGATACAATTTATTAAGATACATGTAACGAAAGGCAGGAAGTAGTAACATTTTACGTGAATTTGCATGGATCGAATATGCTGATGTGCTTACGAATAAGAGAGTATTGATCGATAATTATTAAAGCCAATTGTTTGTGACATGGGAATAAGCAAAAGTCATTTTTAAGTTTAAAGATCTTTAGTTTAGTATTGAAATGTGTTTAATGTATTTTAGCAAAAGTAGATAAAATAGGAATATTAAAAACATTAAAAACTTAATATCTAGTTCTTGTATTGTCCAAAGTTGTGTTTTGAAGACAAAATTTGACAAAAATGATGCATATACAAATGCTATTTGTGGTCATTAATATATTTTTTCGTTATCGACAGAACATTTTCCCTTGATTTTATTGACATATTGGATTAATCACTTCTTTAAGTTACTCGTTGTTGAAACAACATCAAAATCGTATATTGTTTCATGCTAAAAAATCTACTAAATCCATTGACAGTGAAACGATATTTCGTATACGGTTCTTACAAGAATTATTATTATTTAAGACTAAGGAAAACGTATATACAGTAGCCACGCACACTGTGCGTATTTCTGGCGCGCGTTTCCGTTCAGTGACAGTACTTCGGCGGACTGGATTGCCGAAGCGAAAGGGTTAAAAAAATACGATAAAATCACATGTAGCTCTCTATTTGTCTAGTCGCTTTTGTAGCAATATCACTATGTCCTCTGACATACTTGAGGTTTCATACAATTCACAAATTAAATGAACAACTGTGCAAGCGAAATCGCTGCTGTAGAATCCCCGCTTCTGTAGAATCAGTCGTATGTATTTCAAAATTTAGTGTGTCGCCGGGATTAGCGTTATCCAAAGTACGCCACAGGAATAGAACATAAAGATATTTCTCAAAATTTGTTATTGCTGGTATGATATTGCTGAAATACAAGGCTGCAGTTTCTTAATGTCGTCAAAACATTCAGTTCTTTTTTGGTCAGTCACTTTTCGCGTGTGTCACGACCGGCATACTTCAAATCCGACGGACTGACGATAGAGATAAAGATGTGGCGGCACTCGGCGACAATGTATATCGCTGAAGTGCCTAATGAACCATCAACATCCCAACGGTCCTTCCATCGAAGGTTCTAGAAGAAAGAGCACGTGGCAACGATCGCGGACGCCTAGCAAATGCATGGACGGTGGGGATGTTGAGGAATGACAAAAGAAAGTAATCGGATCCGATCGAAAGTAAAATCATAAGAGTCAGTCTTAGAAAGTCACGCCTAGAGTTCGGAAGTAGATTGTAAAGTGTATTGATGTTAGAAAAAAAATAATTTTCTTTTTTTATTTTTTTACCTCAAATTCCTTTTTTATTTTGTTATTTTACGTGACACGTGCTTTGTATTGCTCTGTCGAATTTGAAAGTTTCTATTACGATAGCGGATGGTGCGAAAGACGCAAGTTTCTAGTATTTTAGAGATGTCTGAACGTCAGCTGCGTGATTATGTAACAAAAAATGGAGATATCCATTGAAATATTTTAACACGCAAGAGATTTCATGTTAAGACAATACACGCAAAGTAAATACACACGAATATAATAGTATATCCCTTTCGATGTCATTCGATTTTTGTGTCATTCATTTTTTCCCCGATATATTTGAGCGACTCGAGATAAACAGGATACACTTCTAAACAATTCCTCTCAAAAGTGGCAGGAATTAATATTTTTTCTACTGAAAACAAATAACTCTGGAAATATTGAAAATGTAAAAGAACAGGAAGCTTAAAATCCGTTCACTTGTCGATGTAATGAGCAGAACAATACATATTTGCGATAATAAGAAGAATATCTCTAATGATACTGTAGTATCGGGGAGAAGGGCCCAAGAAACGTCGAGCTAACTACAGACAATGTCGCGAGAGCCGAGGCGCTGTCGGCTCCATCAATGCATTACCGGGTCCTTCAAGTAAATAGCCTTGCCGAAAAGACCTACGTGACCCTGGCTACGAGCGTCTGCAGAACACGTGTGCGGTGGGCCTAGCAAAAGACAATAGAGTGCTACAACGGCCAGAGAGTCAGTCGAGAAGCAGAGTGCGAGTTGAGCGGACACGGAGTGTGAGTCGGCGTGCGACGATATTGTAGTCGGTCCTTTTGTTATTGAATATCACTTATTAAAATACACTAAACTTTGAACTCTACCATCATCACTTGTCCTTACTCTAAGAAACCATCAGTTACTACAATACTTTTAATACATCAAAAGGCAAATACTATAAAAAGATTCGACGCGCTCTTTGAATACAGCTACTATCAAGATGTATAAACATTAGTACACATAATTAGCCTAGATCGTGTCGAAGTAGTAAGTACGTATGTACTTTTGACGAATTTTTAAATTCAAAATTCTTTTGAAATCACGTTTAAAATACAGTTATTCTTAGAATATGATTTAAAATATAATCTTCTTTTTACTTTTTGCGTAATTTATTACGTAAATCATTACAAAGAAAGTTACTTTCCAGTTGTGTTACAAAGTAATCCACTTTGTACACAGGTATGTAATAAATTGCCAGAAACTTTGATGAGAACGAACTTTTTATTAAAAAAAGTGACATCTTTCATGTATGATTTCCTCTTCAATCTAATATTTGCTTGGTAGTAGTATATCAAATATTTTTGAGCTAAAAGTAAGTAATAAATATTCGGTAGGTTTATATGCGGAATGCATAAATAATTGTTATGAGTATTGAAAGTATTACATTTTTCTGTCTAAATCGTTTCGGTTCAATTTGGAAAATCTTATTCTGCGTGTGCAATTAATACCAGCAGCATGTCAACTCTAATGTTTCATATCACGAAAAGAGTTTATGCAAAAGACGAGTAAGAGTTAAGTTGACATCGAGTAAAGAAAACCCAATTTGAAATTGATCTAACAGTGTTTTTCTAAATTATTTCTACGTATTGTTCAACTTGTTCTTTTCTCAATATTGTTGGATTTAATTAACGCAGCGTCATATTTACGCTAATATCTGCTTGTTAAGCATAATTTTAATATATAATAACATGATCTATAACTCTTTACAATTTATATTTTATCATGGTATATGTTTTAGAATATTCTCCGGCTTCTTGTAATTTTTATTCATACCTATTCCACGTGTATCATGTTCTCTTTATTAACTTGAAACGTTTTACACGCACAGGTGTACGCGAGTACTATCAATTACACGTACATACAGAACTTCCTCAAGCTAATATTATCAACTCTAGAGCTATCAATAAATGTTCATAAAGGGGATACTTCTTCACGACATGTAGTTTAATAGTTTATTAACACATTGACTGCCACGCTTGTTTTCAAAAAAATCTGCGTCAGGCCACGCGTACAGCAGTACCAAGCGTTCTCTGCTAGGTGCTCCTATCGATATTTTAGTAATGCGAATCGCTCAAGTGGTGGTCTCAAGAATGATCTTTCGTTTCGCTTGTTCGCTACATTAAAACCGCTAGCTGTTGTCGAATATAACGAAGGAAAGTGTGGTATAGATTATTCCGATCAAATGGTTTCTTATGCCACCACAATTAGAAAAGGAATCAAATGGTACAGAAAACTTGGCATTCAATTCCTTCTGGGAATTTCTGTTGTAAACGCTTTGACGGTTTACAAAATTGCAACAAGGAAAAATATAAATATTGGAATATTGTTATTCTATAAATTTATTATTATTATGTTATTTTTATTTATTATTATATTATTTTTTTATTATTATTATATTATATTATTATTATTATTTATTATTATTTATTATTATATACAGTTATTTTATAAATTCAGAAAGATAGTTATATCCACTGTATATACTACGTACATATATGTATAAAATATATGATTTTTTAGGAATATCTCTCTACTTTAAACTGTTACTAGCAAAGATACTTTGCAAGTAGCATTCTTATATGTTGGATTACAAGCTATTTCAATTAGCCTTGTAGTGAATATACTGTACAATATTTGTAATTTTAGCGAATGTCGTGATATTGTTCTGTAGGAGTACCAAAACATAGTTATCTTCTATTAGCAAATAAAATTCTATTTTTGATGAAATTTAGTAAAAAATATTAAAGTATCCGAGGAACAATTTCTTTTGCCTGCAAAAGTCACTTTGAGCAGGTGAAATCGAATCCTCAAGATTTTGATTAACTTGTGATGATCCGAGGTACAGTAAAACTTTGCATCGCTCTATTGAAAAATATTTGTGCGCTAGGAATAAATCTCGAGTAAATAATGAGTTTACTATTTTAAAGATAAAACGTGTAACAGGCATTACATGTAAGAAATACAATGCGGGCAAAATAACAGCTCACTTGACATTTCTGTTAATTTCTAAATACATAGGATTTTTCACCAGATATTAGCGCTTTTATTGGAACAAACAAATGAAAATGAACAATTCCGTGTAACATATTTCGGAGCCATATTGATCTGATATGTCAAACATATACATTGATATTTCGAAAATTAAAAATTATTTTCTAGAGTTGACATGTTGTTTTTCAGGTAAGTAAAATTTTTTTTAATGTATACTATATCTAATTTATTAAGTGTAATTACCAGTTATTTGCCCCACTTTTATAATTTCCTTTGTATATTATATACATTATAATCTAAAACGTATTTGTTCAACGTATTTGTCGTCCAATACCGATGATTTAGTCATAGACCGAATTTCTTTTACCTGTAAGTTCAATATTTTGTCAACTGAGACTAAATTAGAAGGTGTCCGTTTAATTTTTCTTCTACCTTTTCCATAGAAAAATGTCTGAAAGTCCAAAACAGAAAAGAGAGAAATTGTCAGAGGAGAACATGAATGGGGCTTCGAAGCTACTCTTCAAAAATAAAATGGCCCAAAGACAAGTCACTGAAGCTTTCAATGTTTCAAAAACGACGAATGTGAAGTCTGGGCACACGTCGAATGCGCAGATCAAGAAAATATTATGTATTTTCCATACGATATACATAAAAATCAAATTTGAATAAGAATATGTATACTGACATCTAGAGGACTTTTTAAAACATTATTAACCATTTAGAGCAAAAGATCAAATAATTAAATAATTGATCGGTACTGGACGACAATTTTTCGTTTCCTACAAATTCCGACATTACTATTCTTGCACATTGTTAATTCGTCAATTCGTATTATTGAATTTCATAAAATTAATTTTTCTACTTTTATCAAGTTCCATTTGTGCTATAAAGTCACTTTGTAAATTTTCATTTTTATCAACTCTAGCACAAGGTACCGTGCGACTCTCCCCTGCATCTTAATTTGTATGTGATTCGAAATCCAAATTATTCGATATTTTTCATACCAAACTACGATAAAGATTCTTAACAACTTCTGCAAGATTACCTATACTAGCATTTATGACGTTCCTGTCTCACAAGATCAATAACCAAGCCTTTTCCTCGATTCTTTTTCTCTGATGAAACGTTAAATAGTTTTCTTCCTTCTTTCTGTCCGGATGAATTTTATCTTTTTCGTAGGTCATTGATATCTGGTCGCTTTTTTAAATTACTTTTTCCGTAGTTTTCATGTCACAATAAAGAGATTAAAAAATGCTGGATCAAAATTCTTAATGCTTTTCTCACCCACTCCGTACTGTTATCTTTCTGTTCATGTTCAAAATAGCGAATAGAGGTACATATAGAGGCGAATACTTCTGTGTTTAGTCTATTGACACCCCCTCCCTCTCGCCCCTTGATGAGGTTGACTCGTGTTAGATTACAATATCAGTTTGCCTAACAATCAGAACTACATGGAATTTTGGGGATATACAGGCTGAGTCTTCAACAGCAAACCACCTGAATAATTCTTTCAATTTTTTGAGACGCAGGGAAATGTTTGAAACAAAAGTTGTTTGGTTTCGAGGAGGCTATTACGCGATGGAAAAAGTTTTTCTCAGATGGACGCGTTTACGAGTTTTAAAGAACACTTTAATAGGCTTCGTTTTTTTTTAAGTGTAGCCGTGTAGTTTTGAATACCTATTTGTCCCATTGTTGCTCTTTTGAAGACGGATTTAAATATCGCGGTCATTTAAGGTCACTCAAGGTCATAAAACGTAGTAAAATAGTCCAATCGAACGTAATGTTTCAATATTCCGAAACAAAGGAAAATGGATTTACCATTTTCAAGATAAGCGGCCCGTTTATAAAACACCATTAAACTAGGAGACGCAATCAATTGGAGAAAAGATAAATTTTCTGTGACTACTTATCGTACTCGAATTCGACTCTACATCTTCGTTACTTTGTCGAAATTGCTATGTATAATAATTATTAATTATGAATAACGAAAGAAATCCTTAACCGAAAAATACTTCGTTATTCAGTATTCGTTGTTTAATATAATTATAAAACACCAATCAATAATAACACAGGTACTTCACAGCGAGATATTTGAATTATTCATCTAATATAAAGAATAAGAATTTTGGAACAAAAAATTAAACGGTTAGTACAAACATTCGATAATTGCACGAAAAAGTCCTCTACGTAGTTACACAGCCGTCGTGTCCACTTTGAGAAGGACAGATTTCCCTGAGGTATCGCGGAAATTTGGCGGTCCATTGCGATCGAGCAGTGTAACATGATCCAATATTATCAGTTATCGTTGAGACAATGTATCCGAGTAATCATTCAAAACTGAAAATTGCCTTATTTTAGGCTTTTTAAAATTAAATTTCCACTAACGCATTTGTAGGATTTCCCCGACTAAAATAAGATCAAACATGATATAATATGAATAATATTTAATTATCAATTATTAAGTAAGCAAATATGTTCCAAATTTTATCGTGTTTGGTGTCATTTTAACCAGTAAAACGCGAGAAACATATTAGCAAAAATTTCATTGATCAAAAATCGCAAATAAGAATCTTTCAACTTATCGCCAGCCTTTAACGAGGCTCTCTTTCTCTTTCATTCGCGTTGTCAATTTTGAGGAATAGAGTCGTTCCTACGTCTCCATAATTGTAACGTTCCAGTCCCGATTTTTGTGCAATTATCGAATGTAATTATTAAAATTGTATACACGACATATTACAAACATTGAATCGAATCTTCTTCTGCAAAACGTTATCGAACACGAAAAAACGAACACGAATAATCGAATCGAAAATTACTAAACGATCGGCTGTTGGATAAGTGTTTACTAAGAATCTGACTAAGTACACTCTCTTAAATGCAAATGACTCATTGAACTTTTTTGATATTAACTTTTTAATGAACGGCAATCCTCGAATAAAATCTTACTCAAACTGATAACATTAACAAAATATTTAAAAAATGTCAAAATCGGCGGTATCTCCTTTTTTTGTAAATATTTACCGGCTATTGAATCCATTGATTCTCGATTGCCTTATCTGTTTGCTTGTGTATATCTTTTATATATACATAGATGGATACACAAATAAGTTTCGTCTATGGCGAGATCAATTTAGCCACCTGAGTAACCAGCTATCTTTCGAATCAACAGATACAATACCGATACAATGATACGACATGCGATGTACATACTCGAAACGTTACAGATTGAATCAATGAATTAATGAATTAATGAAGAGTAACTGCTAATCATTGGTAGGATACACGCTTGTTAAAGATCGAAGATGTCCGTGAATTAATTAGCTTTGAAATTAAAAGGTTAGGTACGTGGGAGATTTTGCGTTTGAGGAAAATTATTCGAAGATAGCAATATGGTTGATGATACGGAAGTGTAGGGGTAATAGGGTGAATGCAACGAGCAATGTATAATAAACAATTGATAATTGGTAATAATGTATAAATAATTCGTAACGATTAAGAATAGAAGCAGATAGTAATATTTAATTAGAACCCATGTTTTTTGTTTCAACTTCCAATTTATGTTCCTTTGATAGCAAAAACTAAAATAGAATTGATTATAATAAATTTTGAATATAGGAGATTGAAAATTGAAATGGTTTATCAATTGGGCTGATTTCAAACTAATCTCGTAAAAAAGTTGTAAAGAGGAGAAATATAGCTTTAAGAAATACGCAATTAGTCGAGTGTTTACGGTACGTGCCAATAACAAGACAAGCTTTTGACTTTTGGAGAAGTCGACTGTAACAAAAATATATTATATTATATTATATTATATATTGTATTATATATTATAGCTATAATTTTAGCAGATACTGTTTATCTATTTCGTTTTGCGTGTATTAACGTCCTCATGGTGTATCGTATAGTAATTAATGCATCAGATTATATACATATCGGTGTTTGTAGGTAACACGTTATACAGAGTGGAGAAGCAGCATCAAATTGTCACGATTGCAAAATAAAATGAGTGAACGGCTGGTGAACGAGCAAAATACTCGTACAATAACAAGTGAATGTAAAGGGAGCTCTAAATTCCAAGAAATTCCATTTTATCAGCCGAACAAAATGTATAATCTGATAACGTTTTGAGGATAGTAAGTTAGGCAGGCGAAAAAAATAGGTGTTAACGATCAAGTATAACAGATACAGTAGTAAATATTCAACAATTTTTCAACCGTAATGTATTTATACACAAATCTGCGTACTTTGTATCAAAGTTTCTGTTGAAAATGACAACGTGAGTTCGTGCTCGCCATCCATATGCAGATGCGTTAGTGATAAGAAATAGTAACTAGAGGATGATGCTAGTTACAATCGATAGATTTAATCGATAGGCTTAAGATGCTTTTTTGTTTTTATCCCTAGTTTTTGTAAGCGTGTGCAATAAAGGCTTTTTTTGGCTCAGAACGGTGTAATAGATTTATCCATTCAATAAAATAATAACTACTCTGATCTTACCTCTGAGTATAGAAATAACAACAGTTTCGATACATATATTTTTATGTACAGCATGTATAAAAAGTGTCAGGGCGTATAAGTGTCCACTAGCGTGATTTCGGAGGATCGGAGTCTCTGGATCGATTGATTCATGCAAAATTTTGTAAAAATTGACGTTTGCTGGCACCGTATGCTACTTAGCACGAGGATCAAATGGAACTTTACTGGGAAAGTATATTTGGATACCATGATGTGCAAGATATTATTCTTGTATATGTAGGATTTGTATACATTTTAATCAATTTACTTTTTTTTAATCAATTTAATCCTCATTTTATCAATAAATCCAATTATTTTGCCATCTATCTCTATTACCGACTATCGAATTGTTCGTTGTTCCAAAAATGTGTTGCGCGCAATACTGGGCACTATTAAATAAATTTTCATTTAAATAATTGTTTAAATGTTAAAAGACAGAAATAAATTATTTGCAATTTCAACAAGTTTAAATATATTATTTAAAATAATGAGATTAATTGTTATTTACAAATTTTATTTTCTATTTATTCTAAAAGAAAGCTAATAAAATCAGAATCTTTGTTTGAAAGTCTTTTTTCACACAGTAGATAATTCTGTAATAATGTGAAATCACGCTGATTGCTCCATTCTGTTTATCACGGGCTATCCCACCTGCTAACGAAAACTTGTTGTTTTCTCGTTAATGTCACATTGCTTACATTCTACCTGACTGCGAAATATAAACTTGTTGCGAATAATCTCGATGTAAGATCCAATGGAATTTCAACGTCATTTCTCCAGAAAACGGTTCAATTGCGACTCATAGCTTATTTTGAAAAGTTGGCAAGTTGGTCTTCGCGATGAGTAGACGTTTGTAAAACTGTATCATCCAGAGTTGTAGAATTAGGGTGGTCCGGTCAAATAAGTGTATTTTTTATATACTCTGTACATATACAGGCTTTTCCAGAATAATTCCATACCACCAGACAGGATAAGATGTCAAACAAGAAAAAAAACATTTTTCTTTTCTTCAGCTTATTTTTGCGCGTAAACTTTTTGTATTTAAAGCTAAAGTTTGAAATAGTTGTCGATACTCTGTCACACTGAACGTATTTCATTGTAAGCTAGCTCAAGCAGAAACAAAGCCTTATGCAAGAAAACTTCATCCTCTTCCTTTGACTTACTTTTGCATACAGAAAAATCTGCAGTCTAAGTGTGCTATCCTGAGATTCCTTGATTATACATATCTTTTCTAAATTTTTCGTTTCTGTTAACAAAACTTCCATAAATGATAAAGTGCAGGTATTCCTATAGGAAAAAAATGTAAAGAAACTAAAATTAACGCCCAAACACCCAAAATTTCAACATTAACCCGCCATATATATATTGTTAAATATGTAAATTCGCACGTTCGTGGGGAGACGCGATCTCGAGGAAGTGCGCCAACGGGAGTCGTAAATTCCCGTTACGATTGACTAATCGACGCCACGAATCGTTCAATCCCTTATTTCTTTTGGGATAATAAGGGTAGTTAACTTGAAGAGAACGCTGCTATTAACAGGTTATTATATATGTCGGAGATGAAAGGAAAACCGGAGCCTTCCCTTTGCAATTTTGAGGAAGCCTTCTAATGCTTTAGCCTAGATTTTATCATAACTGTAATTAAGCAATTGTCATTTGTAATTGTTTGACATTTGTGAAAGCGAAAGTGGGTTCGAGGTGACAACTGGTCGCCGAACGTAGCCACGGTCACGGGATAAACATTTTGCCTGACGAAGTTGTGGATCGGTTGTATTATTCTCCCTAGAAATCACATAGAATTGTACTTTAGAGATGCTGATATAATGGGACACACGTTGTATTAGGAATCAATCTCCAGACAGAAACAGGTCGTCCCATATAACGTAATACGTTATAACGTCATCCCATATAACGTAATAAGTTATAACGTCATACCATATAACATAATACGTTATACCGTCATACCATTTAACGTATTACGTTATAACGTTATAACGTTATAACATATAAATTAATACGTTATAAAGTTATATCATGTAAAGTAATACGTTATAACGTTATACCATATATCGTTACATATGTCACGACCGGCATACTTCAAATCCGACGGACTGACGATAGAGATAAAGCACTCGGCGACAATGTATATCGCTGAAGTGCCTAATGAACCATCAACATCCCAACGGTCCTTCCACCGAAGGTTCTAGAAGAAAGAGCACGTGGCAACGATCGCGGACGCCTAGCAAATGCATGGACGGTGGGGATGTTGAGGGATGACAAAAGAAAGTAATCGGATCCGATCGAAAGTAAAATCATAAGAGTCAGTCTTAGAAAGTCACGCCTAGAGTTCGGAAGTAGATTGTAAAGTGTATTGATGTTAGAAAAAAAATAAAGTTTTCTTTTTTTATTTTTTACCTCAAATTCCTTTTTTATTTTGTTATTTTACGTGACACATACATCGACACTCTGTGTTACCACAGATTTTATACGAAATAGTGAAATTGGAAATTGAATACTGTATTCAGAGTTAAAATATAATGCTATATGGAAATGAAATAGCACTTCAAAGACTTGATAGATTTCGTTAATAAAATAAAGCAAAATAAATCTTTAATTCACTCACTACGAATTTATGGTATTGATTAAAATCAATGAATGTAGAGTTACTTCCGATTAAGGGTACAACTGTTATAAATTAAGAGCATAATTACATTGAATTAATGGGAAAATGTTGTTATAAATTATTGGTATAACTGTTAAGAATTAATGATGTAATTGTTTTAGATTAATGGCTTAAATGTTATAAATTAATGGCTTAGAAGGTATAAATGAATAGCTTAAATGTTATAAATTAATAGTTTAAATGTATAAAATAACAGTTTAAATGTTGTACATTATTGGCTTAGATGTTGAAAATTAATAGCTTAAATGTTATAAATTAATGGCTTAAATGTTATAAATTAATAGTTCAAATGTTATAAATTAATGGCTTAAATGTATAAAATAATAGTTCAAATATTGTAAATTAATGGCTAAGATGTTGTAAATTAATAGCCTAAATGTTATAAATTAATAGTTTAGACGTTATAAATTAATTGCTTATATGTTATATATTAATGGCTTAAATGTTATAAATTAATAGCTTAAATATTATAAATTAATTTCTCAAGTATTGTAAATTAATGGCTTAGACGTTATAAATTACTAGTTACAATGTTGTTATTTGATATTTTTTTTTATTTACCTTATATTTAAATTCTTCTTGGATGTTCACTGTCCGGAATTTCAGGCACTAAAGAGCTCGCGCGCGACTTCCGCGTTCCTTATATATCTTGACAAGATGTCGAGATGTCAATCAAACGTTAACGATCTCTTGACATAGCAAAGGACGGGTTTTCCATTATAACAAAATCAAATTGAACAATTTCTTAATTTTTATCGTAAATTGGCGCCTTCGACGATTTAATACGGTATCCATTTTTATCATTTTAATAGTTTCTACAAACTAAGACTAAATTCACACCTCCTTGATACTAGTTTTCGACTATCAATTAGTTTGAACAAAAAGGGAAAAGAGCCTAACGGCAGTCGATGACGTTACTGTGAAATATGTTATGGTATTTGAATAATCAGCCAGATAAAATTCATATTAATCATTATATTATATTATCGATATTCGTTCATTTACTCGTGCTAATTACAAAATAAAATGTTCTCTTTTCTTGAATAACACATACATCACCGTCTGTGATATTTAAATTTCTTATTTAATGCTTATTTAAAAGTCAGGTACCTTTTTAATTCCTCTCAAGTTAAACGAGTAAATTTACTCGTTATAGTTGTAACATAAAATGGCTATTTTCTTCAATACCACTTGCATCGCTGTACGTGATACAAATATTAATTATGTATCGAATAATATGTACCAATTGGCTGTAATCGCGATTAGGTATTTCTTCGTTTAATCTATCAAGAGATCTATTAGGCTATTAGCGAAAGACTTATTGATTCCTCAAAGATGTATCTTAACTTAAATCTTAAAGATTAACTAAATGATTATATTTGATTAGTATTCGACAGTGTCTATCATATTCAGCCATCTTCTTTTATAATTGATACTGCTCGGATCAATTATTTTATAATAAATTGCAGATTATGCCACGGTATATTATAAGATATTTGTCTATAGCTCTTTATTTCTAATTCATTGATTTTATTATTAGTCTCGTTGGTTTTTCCTGTGAGTATCTGCTGTACGTACATTGGAAATACATAATGGATACGTACATTATATATATATTTTAAAATATAAAAATAAAAAATTAACAATACTATTATAAATATTGCTATTATAAATAATTAATAATAATTTAATTAGATAATTAAATTAAAATAATTTATAAATATTTAACGTAATAAAATAAAATTTTTTAATAAAATTGATAAAAATTGAATTACCTTGTATATAAGTATATATTAATATATAATTATTAATTTTAAATATATTAATTTTAAAATCTTTATACATATATTTAATTTTATAAAAAAATTAAAATATAAATATAAATATTTTAACTTTAAATCGAAAAAAATGTATTATATATAATTAAATATTTATATATAAAAATTAATATAAATTATAAATATTTTATTATCTTGAGATATATAATTAAACTATTATTAATAATAGGTAATATTAATTTATAATTATTTATTTATTTATATATATATACCTCGGGTTTACATTAGAATTAGGGTTAGGGGCGTGAAACGAATCTTCGTTTGGGTTACACGTTGTCGTTATGCAATAGAGAAGACATTGACTAGTGCAAATACGATTACCATAGAACCGGACAAGTAACCGTGGTTATTAGATATTCGAGAGACTAATGACAATGATCCTAGGTTCAATAACGAATCCGCGGACAACGGGACGGTAGTCGTACGCACTCGCAAAAAATCTAAGTCGGATTCCTTGTTAATATTCGCTGACCGTAAGGAGTTAATCCTTTTTTGTCGATGAGACCGCAAGAGAGAGAGACTTTCCGACCCGGTGATACCCCAGAGGAAAAATATGACGGGGTGTGTCTAAGGACACGAGATCATCGGATTCGTCGGGGACATCCTACGTTCGGAAAGTAAGGGAAATTGACGTTGCTGCTAATTGGCCAATCTCCATATCGGTAGTTAGAAAAGGATGCTAGCCGCCCTTGAGGGAGGGTTGCTAGTGGGAGACGTCGTTCGTGGAAAAATAGGTCTCTCCTGTCTTCCCGTAACTGGGACAAAGACTGTGTATCTGTTGAAGGATTTTAGGTAACTAGATATTAGTGTTTATGACGGTCCTCGGGCTAGCCGATCACGTACTGTGGAGACGCGTCGACATCTGGTAAACATCCTGCCCGGAGAATAGGATCTGCGTGTGGCGAGCTACGGGACAGAAACCGTTGGAATGTTTACTGCCATGTGCCGCTACAAATCTTTCTTTTAAGGAGAGCTATAGGATTACTTAATGTCTTTGTTAGATGGAGAGTTCGTTCCATTGACCGTGTGACACCAATTACCTCTCAGAGAAAAGACATCGACTCCCGACTGTCGGACGCCAACGCCGCGACGCATCTTAGTCCCCATCAGAGATAAGGCCCCAACCCCGACTTTCGGACTCCTTAGAATCCACACCAAACCCCCCAACATCCCCAAGCCAGGGTGTATATAAGCCGAGACTTCACCCAGCCCGGGGAGTTCTCGTTCTAGTTGCTGTTCTTGTACAACACCCCTTTCTCTGTTCAACGTTATTCTACTGTAAGTGCCAAAGTCATAATAAAGTTCGATAAAAGAGAATTAATAGTTGGGCTACGACTCAGCTTTCTTTTCTCTCGCAACCCAAGTATCCATTTTACGTGACATTTTGGCGATCCGTGCCAGGATCCATCAACTTCAAGAAAACGAAATTACGCATTTCGGATGCGATCGACTGCAGATCAGCTCACTTTGCGTGAAAACGACTTCTACGGAAAGCGGACTACGGTCATCACCAAAACTGAAACTGGTCACGAAAAGAAGAATATTCAGGTAAAGAACTGGATTCTTTTAAATATTATCGTACTCGTCACAATAGCTTCGCTAGTACAGACTCCAACAACAGTACAATAACCACTATGAGCAAAAAATGAGAAGACACATCTTCTGTTAGCCCTATGGCTACTGGTGTGGATCCAAGTATTCGGGCCATACTAGACGCTATGCAGAAGCAGAACGAAATCAAGTTAAGAAAACTGTTAAAGGAGACTATTAAAGCAGCGACTAGTCGGAGTTATCAGGGTAGTTTAGTTTCTAATAATTTGAACAAAAGCTTGGAGAAAACAGACGTTACTGTAGGAAATGAAGAAATGGTTTTGAAAGAATTTTCAAAAGAATTGCAGTCTAATGTAGAAAATTCTTATGAAAAGAAAGTATCAATTGACACCGCTTCACAGGATTATATTTTCATTAAAACAGACTTAATGTTTGATGTCAATAGCTCAACAGAATACCAGAAAGAGTCTGTGAAACGAAGGAAAGAAGATATTGCAGTATTGTATAATGATTTGTCACCATCTTCGTCACAAGATACTCAAAATTTACAAGAATGGTTTGACAAAAAAAGTAAAAGTTTAGGAGAAGCAGAAAAAGATCATAACAAGAAGGATAATATTTCAATGAGAAATATTTTGGACGGCGATACAAATAAAGAAAACCAAATTGAAACGAAGGAATTAGAAACAGTTAGTAAATCAACTGCTGAAAATGATACAAAATCAATAGACAACGTTGAACAAAATATATCATTAGAATCCATACAAAAAGCAAGAGATAATGCTTACAATAATGAACATTTGCTTATAGAAGAAGACCAAATGATGACAGCGAAAAATGCGTGTGACACTACAGAATCAAAAACTTCAGCAGATCTTATGTCGAGAAATTTAGATGCTAATACACAAGAGAAGTCTTTAGAGAATAAAGATGACAAGAATCCATCTCCATCTATGTTAAATAGTAGTAAACGGAGCAGTCGTTATAATGTTGCTGCAAAGCCTGCTACTTCGCCAAAATTTGAAGAAATTGTTTATAATCAAACCAGACAATCAAACACAAATAAAATTTTGCGAAGCGCTTTAAAGACGAAATTAATCGAAGACAAGTCTTAAATAATTAATAAACAAAAGGCATCGGAAAATGTAGAAAATAAATTTGCCAAAGAAGAAAAAAGAGGTGTTAAACAAAAATCAATTTCAGATAGTGAAAACGAAACAACTGATAAGTTCGTCAACGAAGGGAAGTTCTTTTAACGAACACAGCTAGTGATAGCGATAGCTATAAATCTGTAGAAAATGAT
>NW_022884809.1:0-13865 GCF_011952205.1 Bombus bifarius | reverse complement strand
TAGTTCAGTATAGTTCAAATAGAAATTATATAGAATTATTTAATAATTTGTATTCCACTGGAATAAAAATTTAATTTCTGTCTTTATCAAATCTCTATTTCAGAGTATTTGTACGTATGTACTTATCGTCTGCTGTATGATCGAATATCGAATAGGTAATAATCGTTGTTACTCGTTATGTGAGAAAAAATTATGTATATTCACAACTATGACTATTGCATTTTAGGCGCTTGGCCATGGATCGCTGCATTAGGTTTTCGTAATTCCCGAAACCCAGACAAACCACTATGGAAGTGCGGAGGTTCCCTGATATCGGCTAGGCATGTTTTGACCGCAGCACATTGTGCACATATGGATGGAATAGAAAACATACACAATCATAATATTGCCATTCTTAGATTGGTGGAGGAGGTGCCATTTTCGAGTAACTCCTCATATATATATATATATGCTATTGAGTATTACTGAAGTATCATATCCTGAAATTTCTTACTGTACACATATATTGTGTCATAAAGCGTGTACAATTCTTTCTCATACTTTTGGTCATTCGTTTCCTGCATTTTCATTTATTTTTTTATTTTTCAGGGTACGTATATCCCATTTGTACGAAAGAGCCCCTACGAAAGAGCAACTTCGTCGGCTATAACCCCTTGTTGCTGGATGGGGAGCGTTAAGATATAGTAAGTGATATCAATTTTATAATAAAATTAAACAGTTCCAGTCTTAAATATCTTTCTTATTTTCTTCGTAGGACGACCACGACGTAATGCATTAATGGAAGTACAAATGCCAGTGATTAAGAACGCCGAATGCAAAATAGCTTATTCCAAATTTCCTAATGCACCTGATATCACTGATGGTATAATATGCGCCGAACATGCTCAGGGTGGAGAGGATTCTTGTACGGTAATTAAGTTACAGAGTTACTACAAACTATACGGTATCTGAAGACACGTCAATTCGAATTAACATCAAATCGACGTCTTAAACATTAGAAATAATAGATAAACACAATTTAATAGTTTTGCCCACTTCTCACACCTCATTATGGTATTTAATCTAATTTCCTTCTAATCTTAGTTTTGCTCAAAATACATATAACATGTACATTATAAATTGGAGTATTTCTATACACAAATCAATAGAAGATTATTACTGTATATAAGTATAATTTCAATACAATTCGATCGATATATTTCAGTATCTTTGATTAAAAATTTAACGATCCTTTCAGGCTGACCTCGGCGGACCACTGCTGATACAACATGAATTAACCTCGTATTTAATAGGTATTGTGTCTTACGCTTATAAGTGCGGCACAGCTGGCTATCCCAGCGTTTACACTAGGGTCACATCGTACCTTGACTTCATTCTCCAAGCGATGCAATAATATGATATTACTGTTCCATAAATATCATTGTGTAAAAACGTAAAGTTGGATTTTCTTATTGTGGAGATAAGAAACAGCTCAAATTTACATTGTTTTGTACGTTACAAATTATAGGCTTAAAATGTACGAAATGTAACTTTGAAACGACACTAATTTTTTACGCACGATAAACCTCCACGACTTAGGTATGTAAAGATGATAAACGTATATTAATTCTATTAATTTGGTAATAATAAACCAACTTTCTGAGAAGTTCTGTAAATTTCGTTTCTGTTGTATCAAGAGAATAATGGAATATTCCACTTAGATCGTATACTTCTTGTATGTACATACAAAATTTTCCGGCTAATCTAAAACACTTCATAAGATAGAGAGCTTCTGGAGATTCGGACACAGAGAGTGCATAAAATACAAGATAAGTCTCGTGTCTTTCAAAATTATTTTTTATTCGCTAAAAACGTCCTGTGTACTCATGCAATCACATGCAACCTCGAAACTTCGCTTATTTTTTATCACTTTCCAATTCAATACACTGTTTCTGCATTTTTGACTATATGTAAGAGAAATTTCCATTCAGCCAAAGGTGTACTTACAGATTATAGATTCCTATACGACTCTCGGTAAAAATTTATCCGCACTCCAGATAGTTAAAACTTCTGTCGACCGTATTGATCCATCTGCACTCTTCGTATGACGTCAATATCTGTTCAGTGCTGCTGCGTAGGTTTCATTGTGTTACGTCAATTCGTTTGTGACTGTTGCGCGAGTAATGGCGCTTTGCAATGGCGATTTGCAGGAAAACAGTGCAGGATGCTGTGATTCGTTTCTTGTGGTCGGAAGTTATGTTTGATGCCTATATTTATCAAAGATTTAATGCACATTATGGAGAAAGTGTTTTGTCACGAAGTGTGTTTGAATGGGCACAAAAGTTCAAAGAAGATCGCACAAGTGTTATGAAAAAACAGCTGGACGCCCGTCCACATCCACGATGACAACATTGAACGTGCTCATGAACTTATGCTCTATGGAATAGACGAGTGACACTGGATAATGTGGCAAATCATTTGCAAATCAGCCACGGCTCTGCTTATGCAATAGTGCACGACAGATTTGGGTTTTAAAAAGTTTGTGCGAGATGGATGCCGAGAAAGCTGATGAAAAGGTGAAGACGACGATGCATTCGTGGTTCGCAGCTCAGCCCAAAACATTTTTTAACGAGAAAATACGAAGGTCCTTCAGCAAATGGACAAAGTGTATACAGAAATTGAGTGATTACGTCAAAAAATGATGTATGTCTTTTTTGACAATTGCTTAAAATAAATTCTACACCGACAGAGCGGGTAACTTTTTACTCACCCTCGTAAGACACTTAAATTTCCAATCTATTATGATGAATAAAAGAGCTTATACTATTAAATCTAATTGTATTTTGTTGCATGAGAGTACACGTGTATGTGATGTACATTACCTTTATATCCCCTTGAACGCTTCAATATTGCGCATATATACTATATTTTGTACAGCTTCTATAAAATTTTGTATGTTTGTTTAGGCTGTAATCTAGAGGCTGGAGTACAAAGAAGTGGCACAATGATGTGGGCTGATGACATTTATAATTATCAAGGAATCACCCCTACATTCGCTCAGGTATATATCGTTGACTATAATGTATTTAACATATATGATTGTTAGAATATTAATAATTAATTTTTAATTCTATCAGAATTTTAATGAAACTGTCCCTTGGGAAGGAAGAACTGATACCTTGATATCACGGTTTGTACATCCTATATATACGACAAATTTTAGAACATTATATAACGAAGAACCAGATCGCCGTGGCCATGTGATGTGAATAAAAGGACTTGAATTTGATGATATTTTTATAATGTTTGATAACATAACTAAGTATCTTCACAGTAAGATAGGATGACATGGTTTACATGATCTTAATGTTGTTCACTTGAGTGATGATATTATAAGGAAAAGTGTAATATCACAGGTAGGATGATTCATAATTTAGAACTACTAACTCATGTATGTATTAAAAATTAAAGAAATATATTAAATTTTATAGGATATTTATGTTTAGTAACCAGTAATTCAGAGATTGGTATTCATGGTTACTATAACGAGGCTGTAGAAACGCACCCTTTCTTCTTTGCAAATGGTCCTGTATTTATGTCTAAGCCGAAACTGGAACCTCTGAATAATTTAGATTTATTCTTGTTATTTTCTAAAATACTTATCTACAGTATACCATAAGGAATGATACCGTATCGCACCTAATCAAGTGCCTTAAGAAACATCAACAGGATATCACAGTAATCCCTTATCGACTGATATGTAAGTAAAAGTTATGTGTCATTGTTATACACAGTTATGTGTTAGTGTTATACACAGTTATTTATCATTTTCTATTAATTCAGTTGTAGCCACTACAATATCTATGAC
Source organism: Bombus bifarius (assembly GCF_011952205.1). Classification (NCBI taxonomy): domain Eukaryota; kingdom Metazoa; phylum Arthropoda; class Insecta; order Hymenoptera; family Apidae; genus Bombus; species Bombus bifarius. Next base: position 10,018 of record NW_022884809.1, on the reverse strand, counting down.
ACTGGTAGTAATTATGAGAACAATAATGATGTTCTATAAGAGGAAATGATGATTAGGAACAAAAACTTACAGGTAAGTCAAAGTATATGTTATTTGCCATTTGAAAAGAAAGTTACTAACTTAGAATTTTTTGATAAATAATAATTGTGCAAAATATATTGGATTTCAAATTTGTCAAAAATTGAAATTTAAGAAGCATTGTAATAATATAACATTAATATTTTGATTTTTCAGGAGATGTCATGCGGTGGATGGATAATATGTAAAAAATATTAAGCAGTATATGAATTTTCATATTGCGTAGAGATAACAAAATGAATTTTAAAAAATGTCGACATGGTAATAAGAAATAGCATCATGACAAAGAATATATAAAGACAGTTTCATTTTTTATAAATAAAAATTTGTTGTTCCAGATTTTGAAATATAGTGAAACGTTTAATTAGTATCTTAATATCTTTAAATAATTATTATTTTAGAATCAATTGTAATTGTATCATACGTACTTTTGAATTCGTGCAAGAACATATGTAATTTTGAAGTAGTTATTATTAGGAAATTGTTAGACGCGAACAGTATGCGAAAAGTTAGTATGCAGTGTAATAATTATCAATCAAAACACAAGAATTAAATTCTTGAGGAAAAAATTTCCGGAATTTCTTATTTACACGATTATAAAGAAATCCATAATAAAAAGGAGCTGCTTTCTAATACTTCTCTTCCTTGTAATGCCTATGTTAATGATAACGAGGTTCGACTTTTTGTTTTTAGAGGGATACTGGAAAATTTGAAAGTACAGTACCATTGGGAAGAAAATCACGATATTGAAAACGATATTTGCAAGTAAATTTCCAAAAAATCTGTTTTCAAATTTTCGCTTTCTATTTCACATTAAAAGAAAGGGCTGCCTTCTTTCTCTGCAAGACAAAACAAACATTCTGAATCTCGTATCAATGAATGATGTCAATAAGTTATTTTTCTTTTCAGATTGAACAATATTCCAGATTTATTCATAATTTCATAATACGCGAAGAATAGACTTTCATAGGTATATAAAGGAAATATTAAGTATAGGAAAACTCTTTTTCGTTGTAGGTGACATATGCTTCACGGTTGAACACGTGTATTTTTGAACACATATAAATGAAAAAGTACTCTTATGGAGAAAAAGAATTGATACCTTCGATTGACATTAGATAATGTATATAAACTTATGAACAATCACTATCGGTTTGTATTTTAGGTGCACACGCAGATTTGTTGGAATTCTTATAAAATGTACATCCTGTACGAACGTTTTATTCTTCCAAATTTTACGATACTATGTCTCATATAATAACTATATGGATTAAACGTAATATAAATGATCCGAAAATAGACTCGAACGACATTAATTGTCTTTCTATTTATACCAATATCGAAAATACAAGTAAAGCCGGAGCAATAGTATGCAATCATAGCATATTCAGAATGCACAGTATTATCATGAAATGTAAATGAATCAGTTGTAAACGAACGATTTTACTGTAAAATCGTTGCCTCCTTTTTTTCATCTGAAATATAGCAGCAATGAGTACATTCTTTTAATATATAATAAAACGAGATATCTTTATAAAGTTACATATGTCATCACTGGTAACTGTTATCTCGTATGACACCAAATATACCGTTAGTATGGAATGATATTTTTATGAAGATATACTTTAATGATAGATTTTATGAATGAAACGTTATATAAGAAAAATTATCTCTTGTCATTCTATGAAGTGTAGTAGCTAACGAAGATTAATTTTACGAAGTATTGGAGCAAAAGAGAATTAAAAAATTAAAAAGATCTAAATAAGATTGTTCGTGTGGCTTAATTATCTCAATTCTGGTACACCACTTGTTACATTCTAACTAATTAGCGCTAAACAATAACTTGCAAATATTAAAGATATTAACACCTTAATATTAACACCTAAAGGTTTTCAGGAAATTTTATAATATTTGATTATTGTATATCTAGTCATTGATTGATAAAATTTCTTGTATAAGCATAGATCGAGGTTGACGTCATACGCAGATTGCATATCATTGACAGGTATCGTTTTAATTTATTTTATGGCTAGAATCATTTGAATATTATACGAATAATTATTTCCATTCGAACGATTAATAAATCACGTACCTATAAAAGATATATTATGAAAAAGACGTGACGAAACAAAAAAATATTGGAAATTCCGTTGTCTGTTGATTTTTATTTCCATGTAATTACATATGAAATGGGTAATTCATTAACATCTCCTCGAATCGAATATAATTCGTTACACTTCACAACGATTCAAATAATGGACGGGAAATATATAATAAGTTTCCTGTCCTTGCGTTAAAATAGTACTGTACAAATCAGATGATACAGGAAATACCCAAAAAACCCAATTACATCCACATTGCATGACAGCACACTTGCAATGGATTTTTGTGATTTCAATGTCACAGACAATGACACAACTAATCAGAACACGTTCGAGGCTATAGACATTGAAATTACCGCGTGTTTAATACGTTTAAAGCATAAATCTAAATTTCACGCGATTATTTCTTTGTACATTGTGAAACTCTTAAATTATCTTAATCGAATAAATAATCCTAATGTAATGAAACATCTTGAAATAGACCTAGATATCTGAAACAGAAACTCGAAGGATAAGAAATCCTAAAAGGTACTAATCCTAAAATAACAAACTCCTAAATAATAAACAAGTGATAAAACCTGTTATAAATAATAAACCTTACCTGGAATAATCAAATCCTAACTAATCGAAAATAAAATAAGGCAAGCAATTCTTAATCTTTCAAGTAATTTTTCCGAAAACACAGAAAGATAGAGAAATTAAAAAGACGCAGCACAAATTGCAGCACAATGAAAGTTTCAGAGCGATGAATACGATCGTATTAAACTAAATAATTTTCAAAAGTGAAATTACACTGAAACGTATATCGATGATATTTGTCATTTCTACGATCTGTTTCGCTTGATCGTGCTTCTTTTCTGATGTAAATTCAATTTATAATACGAACTAAGTTTCCTTTATTATTATTAGTCCTGCGTCTTTTTAATTCGTCACTTCTTTTATTTCAGAACAATGACGGGCTCCAAGATGCTGTTCGGATGTTTGGCGTTAATTGCTTTTCTGCATCCATTAGTTCACGTTTGTACTTCGAGTAGTACAGCTCAAGGTTTGTACTTCGAGTTGTCTTTTTCCATGCACTTCAAATTCCAATACGATCTGGTCACGTGGCCTTCGTACAATTTCGAAATTTTACCTGTTTGGTAATCGTCAATGAAAAAAGAAGTTATGCGTGACCTCAACACATTGAAACAATTTTTATGATTTTTTATTTGCCGGTTGGTCAGCAAGTTAATGGAAAAATTTCACTTAACTATTCGCGTTAATTTCTTCGGTTTAACTTTTGGGAAATGCTTCGTTAGCTTCGGGAATATTCCAACGATTCGTTTTACGTACAAAATAAGCATGATAAATATTACATCACGGTAATGTAATATCGGAATATATTAAAGGTGTAATTTTGTCCGATTAATTATAATTTATTAATAATGGATTGAAAATACAGATATTAGTTAGACAGAGAAACGATGTTTGATTAACAGGAAAACTAAATGCAACGCTCGTATTTACAACAAATAACTTGACAACTATTTGGTAACTCTCTCTCTCTCTCTCTCTCTCTCACTAGCAACTCTAACACTCGACAACACTCGCAACTCAATTCTAACGACTCTATGCTTCGACGTCTCGATCAACTCTGATTCTCGCAACACGCACACTTTTCGATTCGCCTTGGATAGCGAAACCGTCCTTCTTCTAACGTTGTCTATTGTTTCCCTCATACCTATGTAAGAACTACCAACTACGTGCCTTTAGTCACGTAGGCACTCTTAAATGTAAACGAACCACAGAAACACGACGTACACGGTTTTTCTATTTTCAGCCGATCTCCAATCAAAGCTATTCTACGATATCACAATCGGCCTTTCCTGACAATCACATCTGCCCTCAGATGTGCTCATCCACCATTTCATGTGATCGGCTGCCGTGGAAGTTGTACGTGGCCCTTCGTGCTCCCCCTCTCGCTGCACTATGTATCGGTCATTTCGCAGGACTTTTATCACCCGATACGGTCCAAGAAACTTCGGATGCAGCTTTAGCCCGGGACCCCTCTGCATCCTCTCGATTGCCACTAGATCTCCCGTCCTGTATGCTGTCGCCTTCTTGCGTCTCCTGTTATACGCCCGCTTGTTTCGGATTTGGATCTCCTCAATCCGTCTCTTTGCGTCCGCACGCAGCTGATCTCGTTCCTCTTGGAACACCGCGGCCTGTTCGTCCTCGATGCTACTGCTCCTCTTTCGCTCTTCCTCTATCTTCCTCTCCGTTGTTTGTTTACCCATTTCACTCTTGTCAGGGGCTTTGATCGTCGTGGCAGCATCGTGACATTTTCGTAGGCTCGGTTCGTACATGGAAGACGTTAACAACTTACCATCTACCGAGACTATGATCTCTTCTTTTTCGAAGGTCTTCACGTTCATCGTGTCCTCGACAATCCCATCGTCGTCCTCGTCATCCACATACTCTGTATATCGAATCTTCGTATCGATATTATTGGAGGGATTCCGCGCGTGCGACTTCCCTTGTCTTTTCGTTCGCCTTGCATTCACTCTCTTCGAGTCTATCCGAAAACTTGAAACAACCCTCACACCCGCAACGCTATCCTTCTCAGTAAATTCGCAAATATCATCAACAACATCCTGTTGCTGTTGTTTAGCCAGATTCTTCCCCCTCGTGATGTTCGCTAAGTCCTCCTGCTGGCCGCAAGAATCCGACGAGGACACCATCTCGTGGTCCACTTTACCAATCACCACGTGTCTTGCCACTATTCTCCGTTCCTCCGACACTTGCTGCACAGCTGCCCGATACTTCTTCAAAACTTCTGCTAACTCTTCTTTATTTTCTTCCAATTGCGACAGTAGCTCAGTTCGTTCGCGACTAGCTACATTAACACGATCTTCTGCTTCGGAACGTTGCCGCAGTACTTCCTGCAACGAAGCCTGCGCCTCATTCGGTTCTTGCTCCAGTGCCTGTTTCGCTTTAACTGCAACTGCTCTAGCGCATTCTGCATCTTCTAACTGGTTCTTCAGCTGTCGTAAAGCTGCTTTACCCGTCGAGTCACCTTTCGATCTCTCCAGCATCGTTTGAGCGTCTCTTAGCAATGCTTTGGTTCTCTTCAAATCTCTTTTTAGCCTATGTTGCATGTCCTTAACGTGTGACAAATCTATCTCACTCGCCTGTGTCTCTACATCTATCTTGAGGACTTCCGGACACTCATCGGGATTTTTGTCCTTTATTCTACTAATAAAAGATTCTCCCCCTTTTATACTTATTTCAACAGTGTCCAAAAAGTCTGCGCCAATAATAAGCGAATGTTGCATCACAGTACGACTCATTGTCTATAATAATGTTCGTCGAAAATTTCCCGAGCGTAAAATTCCTTCCGGAACCGACACCGCCAAATCCAACGATTTCCCGACTTAATCTGGGCGCTCCGATTTTCACATGCTGATCTGCTCGCATTAGAGTCAGCTCACTACCGGTGTCTATCAACGCGCTCAATTCGAAATTTTCCATCTTAACATCCTTACCACGCCTTGTTTGTAACGACCGAAACACGCTGTAAACTTTTTTTGAGGGCTCACCCAGTGCCTTGTCGCATTTTGATGCGATGTGTCCGTACTCCCTACATTTGAAGCATTTAGGTCCTCTCGACTTGCTCGGACACTTCGCACACACGTGCTCCGCATCACCGCAATTGTAGCATCGCGCCTTCCTCGCATCTCCAGATCGACCGGGTTCCTTGTTCCTCTCGGTTTCGGACAGCTTCGCCACCGGCTTTACCCTGCTACTCTTCGGCTCCTCAAATTTCGTCCTCATCTCCATATCTCTTTTTATCGCTTCGTAGCGCCTGAAACGCTCTTTTAATTGCTCGATATTCCTGGCTCCGTATAGCACAGTCTTGTTCGCGACCTCGTCGGGAATGCCTTGAATAATGTAGTCTATCAAGGATTGCGTATCAACCCTTCCTTCTTTTGCAATCCCGCACATGTGATACATATATTGTTGCAGACTCTCATCTGCTTTCTTCTTTCTATGGGATAACTCGCCATGTATCTGTTGGTCGCTTACTACATTTTCGAACTCATTCCTCAACGCCTTTTTTAGCTTTGCCCAAAACTTCGCGCATCGCTCTTGTCGTACGAAGGCCTGAGCGGAGCCTGCGAGTAATTTCTTAGCATAGGCCACCATGTGGGCGTCTGACCAACCCCACACTTCTGCCATTTCCTCGAAGTCTTCCACCCACTGATTTACACTCAGCAGATCATCCCCGCTGAATTTCTCTAATGAGTCTTCCACGTCTTTAAGACTCAACATCGAACCGACGCATATACTTCTGCTGATACTCATCGCGGTCCTGATACACCGCTCGCGTGCCTCTCCTGTATTCTCGCGCGCCTTGTTTATCGTCCTCGCCTTCACTTTCGTTGGAGCTCCCTTCTTCCGACGATACATCGTCTCCTTCTAGGGCCGCCTGTAGCCGCGCGCGTAGTTCGGATTTTCTTCCCGTTACCTTCAACCCCAAGCTAACGAGACGCGCTCTCAGCTCTTTCGTCCTCAGCTTCTCGAGGTCTTCCTCTCCCTCTTGACTGCGTTCGGCTCGCTGCTTGCTTCTTAGATCTCGCTGGTTTGTTGGTTCTTCGCCACGCTTCGAATCCTTAGGAGTAGATCGACCAGGTTTGCACGCTCTGTTCAACCTGGCAACCAGCACTGATCTCGCACCGGATATAGGCAGATTCATCTGTGCGAGCTTACTCCTCAGCTCCTCCAGCGTCAAATCCTCTTCACCCGACAATCGTTCGTCTTCAACGTTTGCCATTTTATTCTATTCCTTTCTACTCCCGCACAAATAGCTCCGTTAAATCGTATCGTTTCTCTGTCTTATTCAATCCCGGACGAGCCCCCACTTGTAATATCGGAATATATTAATAATGGATTGAAAATACAGATATTAGTTAGACAGAGAAACGATGTTTGATTAACAGGAAAACTAAATGGAACGCGCGTATTTACAACAAATAACTTGACAACTATTTGGTAACTCTCTCTCTCTCTCTCACTAGCAACTCTAACACTCGACAACACTCGCAACTCAATTCTAACGACTCTATGCTTCGACGTCTCGATCAACTCTGATTCTCGCAACACGCACACTTTTCGATTCGCCTTGGATAGCGAAACCGTCCTTCTTCTAACGCGTTTTTAAAACGCGATGGCGCTATCACTTTCTAAAAGCGTCGTCTTTACATTTCCGATGGCCACGGGCACATCCGACTGCCAGATATACAATGTATTATAAGAGTATCATTACCATACTTTTCATGAAAAGAGCAATTTTTCTTGATAACTATACTCTGTAACATAGATTGAAGTCGCTGATTTGATCCCTCTGATATCGTTGTTTTATGAGAGTCTCGCCTGGTCTTGATTGGTTCTGTTGACTCTTATCGTTGTGAAAAATCGATTCGTTGTGTACCTTTTTTGTATAGAGAATTATTTTGTGGTAGAATATAATGTTGTAATATTTGTGGTCTTTACTTTACTAATTTTGTCACTGAGCCGCTCTTTGGCTCGTTGAGCGATTCATATTCCGCATATATTCCGTACTTGCTTCGCTTGGTACTTTTATAATTTTCGCAGTTACAATAAAAAATTTAATTCTTAACAGATTAAAGATTTAACCTCTTGCTTTATAGTGTACAATAATTTTTTTTTTTTTGTATAGGTTATGTGATCCATAGTTTGAGTAACTAGTACATATATATATTTACGTGACAAGCTTTCATTTCAATCTATATTTAAGATTAATATTTTATCAGTTTCTGTTCGTAACAACATCGAAGTAGTCCATAAGTTTGAAGAGTATAATTAAGGAAGTTATGAAGCAAGAGGTTAAGAACAAATTCTGAAAGAGGTTATGTACAACTCAGTAGTACTGCTTTACATTACTTTGCGAATTACTTTTCAAGCATAAAAATAGTTTAACAGCCACTTATAGTTACTTCCTTACCATTACATTCATTAAATTCGTTTGATTTTGTAAACAAAATAACCACGCTGACCAGTCTCTTATTTAAAATAGAATTATTTTGTCATATATCCAACAGTTTACTTTCTCTTCGCTTTGTCTCGTATTACGACTTTATAACGGTGTTTCTTTAAACTTTAAACGATCGTAATAAATGTATTTACGGACGATGACTGATATCTGGTCTGTCTTAAAGTTTCAACTAATTAGTGCCCCGTTACTTTGGACGTTATGAAATGTTGTATAACCAAAGACTTATCTTCTCTTTTGGTAGTTGCATAAGAGAAGACTGAGCCATTGAAACGCTCGAATAGATTAGCTGATTCGCTTAACGTATTTTTACTTCCGACGAGCTAAACACAAGAGCAGAAAGCACATAAGGAATAATACAGAAACGTCAAACGTATACAGAAATATATTTCGTAAAAGCATTAGTACGTAACATGTCTTTATAATTCTATTTATGTATAGTAAAATGGCTTGTATCCATTTTCATGAATTCTAACTGACATTTCAAAGCATTCATGTAGATATGTAACTCTCGTTAATTAATAATTTAACAATGCGTCATGAAACGTATCATTTTCGTTTCTTCCTTTGTTTCGTTATACACAGGAACGAATTTGTAAATAAAGATGTATAATCAACGATAACATATGACAGCGAGTATAATAACTGTCAGCAAAGGAAGAGGTCGGTAAAATGATTGTGGTTGATTTCAGTGTATCGGTAAATAAGCTTTGACAGACGTTGCCGGGGGACTCGGTGTCGGTGAAACCGTGTCGATGAAATGATTGTCAGTAATTTAAAGATAACCCAATTTATTGATCTGTCTCCCCTTCATGGCGTTGTACGTCTCTCTATAAAACATATTCTACCTCGGAGGGCTGAAAAATTTAACTTGGTCTCACTGGACTGGACTGTAAGTAAGAAAATTGAAATGCAAAATCCACGTGTGAGCGCAACGGTTTAGATGGAAAGTTCGATAGGACAATTATATATATTAGCCTGAAAGAAAGCTCGTGGCTTCGCACGCAACACGTAATTTCCCTCGCTGAAATAATCCTATTACAACGATACGATTTAAAATTTTCCTTAACAGACCTCGCAATGTAATTCTTCATCTACAATTTTTTATTCGGCCTGAAACAAGAGACTTTCGAAGCCTTATAGAGTCTCGCGAATCTAAAAGTCAGGTTTCAACGTATTTTCGCGTCTTATTCTATAATACTGAAAACATTAAAGGTGTTAACGATTATTGTCTCACTATGTACGTACATCAAACGAGTACTTACGTAAGAGACGAATGGAAATGGAAACAGCCGAGAATAATTGAAGATAATTTGAATACGTTCCAGGCTATAATACAATTTCTCGTGAACCGTAATTGATTCGCAGAAGGGAATTGCCGCTTCTCACGACTAGCAAAGTGTTTCGCAAAAAAAAAAAAAAAAAGAAAAGAAAAATGGTATCGGAAGGATAGAAAAAAAGCGGTGGCCTACATCAAGCAATCTTCATGCCGATAATGCATTTATTATTCAGTTCGTTCATTCTCTATCGCGTAACAGACACTGGGATAACTGACAGAACGAGCGTATAAATTTTGCATCTCTCAACCTGACTTCTCCCAATTCGTATACTTCCATCCTTCGTATAAGTGACAATGAATCAGAAGAGTTTCATAGCAATATTGAACAACATACAGTCAACTACAACACCATTAGATACATCCACCATACAGTCAACTACAACACCATTAGATAACAGCAATACAATAGATTATAATTTTCTACGCGTCATTGATTCAGCATCATCA
>NW_022884808.1:0-31004 GCF_011952205.1 Bombus bifarius | reverse complement strand
GACCAAAATGTTACGACCGTTTGCGGAGAGACGTGATCGCGAGATAGCACGTCAACGAGAGTTGTAAATTCTCGCTACGATTATGTTAATCGACGCCGCGAAATAGTCGTTCCCCTGTTTCGTTTAGGATAACAGAGGTGGTTTAATGAATATAGCACTGTGTTAACACTAATAAATTAACGTTTATTTCAACAACTTATTAATTAGAAGGATATAAATGGAACAACAAAAGAAATGTAACTACGTAATGCGCGATATAAGATATGTATTGACTGTTTGGCTTCTCGAAACGTTCTGCCCGCCTTTCGATTTTTTCCGTTTTTTCTGGAAGGCGACCCCCACTCCGTTCGGATCACGCCACATTCTTTTACGCCGGATAAAATAACGGCCACGAATCGAAGTTTCTGGAGGTCGCCCTGCTTAATAAACTATGCGCTTGCCACTACAATGTTTGTTTGTCGGGCAGCCGCGACGATCCGCCCGCGACATTGTAGTGCCGCGACCGACGGTTAAGAATATGATCTATGGCAAGCCGCATGGCGTAACACTAGCCGTCATTTCCTTCCCGTTGGAGATATTTCGACGTTTAATCACTCGTTGAGCTCCATTTCACAGTGCTAATGCAGTGCACTACAGTTTAAGCGTCAAAACAAGTAAAATAGCTGGCAAATCGCGAAGATTTCGTCGATTTTAGTGAAATCTAGCCGTCATTTCCTTCCCGTTGGAGATATTTCGACGTTAAAGCGCTCGTTGAGCTCCATTTGACAGTGCTAATGCAATGCACTACCATTTAAGCATCGAAACAATCAAAATAGCTCGCAAATCGCGAAGATTTCATCGATTTTAGTGAAATCTAGCCGTCTTTTCCTTCCCGTTGGAGATATTTCGACGTTTAAGCACTCGTTGAACACAATTTCACAGTGCTAATGTAATGCACTACCGTTTAAGCGTCGAAACAATCAAAATAGCTCGCATATCGCGAAGATTTCATCGATTTTAGTGAAATCTAGCCGTCATTTCCTTCCCGTTGGAGATATTTCGACGTTTAAGCACTCGTTGAACTCCATTTCACAGTGCTAATGCAATGCACTACCGCTTAAGCGTCAAAATAAGTAAAATAGCTGGCAAATCGCGAAGATTTCGTCGATTTTAGTGAAATCTAGCCGTCATTTCCTTCCCGTTGGAGATATTTCGACGTTTAGTCACTCGTTGAGCTCCATTTCACAGTGCTAATGCAATGCACTGCCGTTTAAGCGTCAAAACAAGTAAAATAGCTGGCAAATCGCAAAGATTTCGTCGATTTTAGTGAAATCTAGTCGTCATTTCCTTCCCGTTGGAGATATTTCGACGTTTAAGCGCTCGTTGAGCTCCATTTGACAGTGCTAATGCAATGCACTACCATTTAAGCGTCGAAACAATCAAAATATCTCGCAAATCGCGAAGATTTCATCGATTTCAGTGAAATCTAGCCGTCATTTCCTTCCCGTTGGAGATATTTCGACGTTAAAGCGCTCGTTGAGCTCCATTTCACAGTGCTAGTGCAATGCAGTACAGTTTAAGCGTCGAAACAATCAAAATAGCTCGCAAATCGCTTTGATTTCGTCGATTTTAGTGAAATCTAGCCGTCATTTCCTTCCCGTTGAAGATATTTCGACGTTTAAGCGCTCGCTGAGCTCCATTTCACAGTGCTAATGTAATGCACTACCGTTTAAGCGTCGAAACAATCAAAATAGCTCGCAAATCGCGAAGATTTCATCGATTTAGTGAAATCTAGCCGTCATTTCCTTCCCGTTGGAGATATTTCGACGTTAAAGCGCTCGTTGAGCTCCATTTGACAGTGCTAATGCAATGCACTACCATTTAAGCGTCGAAACAATCAAAATAGCTCGCAAATCGCGAAGATTTCATCGATTTTAGTGAAATCTAGTCGTCTTTTCCTTCCCGTTGGAGATATTTCGACGTTTAAGCACTCGTTGAACACAATTTCACAGTGCTAATGTAATGCACTACCGCTTAAGCGTCGAAACAGTCAAAATAGCTCGCAAATCGCTTTGATTTCGTCGATTTTAGTGAAATCTAGCAGTCATTTCCTTCCCGTTGGAGATATTTCGACGTTTAAGCGCTCGCTGAGCTCCATTTCACAGTGCTAATGCAACGCACTGCCGTTTAAGCGTCAAAGCAAGTAAAATAGCTGGCAAAGAGCAAAGATTTCGTCGATTTTAGTGAAATCTAGCCGTCATTTCCTTCCCGTTGGAGATATTTCGACGTTTAAGCGCTCGTTGAGCTCCATTTGACAGTGCTAATGCAATGCACTACCATTTAAGCGTCGAAACAATCAAAATATCTCGCAAATCGCGAAGATTTCATCGATTTTAGTGAAATCTAGCCGTCATTTCCTTCCCGTTGGAGATATTTCGACGTTAAAGCTCTCGTTGAGCTCCATTTCACAGTGCTAGTGCAATGCAGTACCGTTTAAGCGTCGAAACAATCAAAATAGCTCGCAAATCGCTTTGATTTCGTCGATTTTAGTGAAATGTAGCCGTCATTTCCTTCCCGTTGGAGATATTTCGACGTTTAAGCGCTCGCTGAGCTCCATTTCACAGTGCTAATGTAATGCACTACCGTTTAAGCGTCGAAAGAATCAAAATAGCTCGCAAATCACGAAGATTTCATCGATTTTAGTGAAATCTAGCCGTCTTTTCCTTCCCGTTGGAGATATTTCGACGTTTAAGCACTCGTTGAACACAATTTCACAGTGCTAATGTAATGCACTACCGTTTGAGCGTCGAAACAATCAAAATAGCTCGCATATCGCGAAGATTTCATCGATTTTAGTGAAATCTAGCCGTCATTTCCTTCCCGTTGGAGATATTTCGACGTTTAAGCGCTCGTTGAGCTCCATTTGACAGTGCTAATGCAATGCACTATCATTTAAGCGTCGAAACAATCATAATAGCTCGCAAATCGCGAAGATTTCATCGATTTTAGTGAAATCTAGCCGTCATTTCCTTCCCGTTGGAGATATTTCGACGTTAAAGCGCTCGTTGAGCTCCATTTGACAGTGCTAATGCAATGCACTAACATTTAAGCGTCGAAACAATCAAAATAGCTCGCAAATCGCGAAGATTTCATCGATTTTAGTGAAATCTAGCCGTCATTTCCTTCCCGTTGGAGATATTTCTACGTTTAAGCGCTCGCTGAGCTCCATTTCACAGTGCTAATGTAATGCACTACCGTTTAAGCGTCGAAACAATCAAAATAGCTCGCATATCGCGTTGATTTCGTCGATTTTAGTGAAATCTAGCCGTCATTTCCATCCCGTTGGAGATATTTCGACGTTTAAGCACTCGTTGAACTCCATTTCACAGTGCTAATGCAATGCACTACCGCTTAAGCGTCAAAATAAGTAAAATAGCTGGCAAATCGCGAAGATTTCGTCGATTTTAGTGAAATCTAGCCGTCATTTCCTTCCCGTTGGAGATATTTCGACGTTTAAGCGCTCGTTGAGCTCCATTTCACAGTGCTAATGCAATGCACTACCATTTAAGCGTCGAAACAATCAAAATAGCTCGCAAATCGCGAAGATTTCATCGATTTTAGTGAAATCTAGCCGTCATTTCCTTCCCGTTGGAGATATTTCGACGTTAAAGCGCTCGTTGAGCTCCATTTCACAGTGCTAGTGCAATGCAGTACCGTTTAAGCGTCGAAACAATCAAAATAGCTCGCAAATCGCTTTGATTTCGTCGATTATAGTGAAATCTAGCCGTCATTTCCTTCCCGTTGGAGATATTTCGACGTTTAAGCGCTCGCTGAGCTCCATTTCACAGTGCTAATGTAATGCACTACCGTTTAAGCGTCGAAACAATCAAAATAGCTCGCAAATCGCGAAGATTTCATCGATTTTAGTGAAATCTAGCCGTCTTTTCCTTCCCGTTGGAGATATTTCGACGTTTAAGCACTCGTTGAACACAATTTCACAGTGCTAATGTAATGCACTACCGTTTAAGCGTCGAAACAATCAAAATAGCTCGCATATCGCGTTGATTTCGTCGATTTTAGTGAAATCTAGCCGTCATTTCCATCCCGTTGGAGATATTTCGACGTTTAAGCACTCGTTGAACTCCATTTCACAGTGCTAATGCAATGCACTACCATTAAGCGGCGAAACAAGCAAAATAGCTGGCAAATCGCGAAGATTTCGTCGATTTTAGTGAAATCTAGCCGTCATTTCCTTCCCGTTGGAGATATTTCGACGTTTAAGCGCTCGTTGAGCTCCATTTGACAGTGCTAATGCAATGCACTACCATTTAAGCGTCGAAACAATCAAAATATCTCGCAAATCGCGAAGATTTCATCGATTTTAGTGAAATCTAGCCGTCATTTCCTTCCCGTTGGAGATATTTCGACGTTAAAGCGCTCGTTGAGCTCCATTTCACAGTGCTAGTGCAATGCAGTACCGTTTAAGCGTCGAAACAATCAAAATAGCTCGCAAATCGCGAAGATTTCATCGATTTTAGTGAAATCTAGCCGTCATTTCCTTCCCGTTGGAGATATTTCGATGTTTAAGCGCTCGTTGAACTCCATTTCACAGTGCTAATGCAATGCACTACCGCTTAAGCGTCAAAATAAGTAAAATAGCTCGCAAATCGCGAAGATTTCATCGATTTTAGTGAAATCTAGCCGTCATTTCCTTCCCGTTGGAGATATTTCAACGTTTAAGCGCTCGCTGAGCTCCATTTCACAGTGCTAATGTAATGCACTACCGTTTAAGCGTCGAAGCAATCAAAATAGCTCGCAAATCGCGAAGATTTCATCGATTTTAGTGAAATCTAACGTCATTTCCTTCCCGTTGGAGATATTTCGACGTTAAAGCGCTCGTTGAGCTCCATTTGACAGTGCTAATGCAATGCACTACCATTTAAGCGTCGAAACAATCAAAATAGCTCGCAAATCGCGAAGATTTCATCGATTTTAGTGAAATCTAGCCGTCTTTTCCTTCCCGTTGGAGATATTTCGACGTTTAAGCACTCGTTGAACACAATTTCACAGTGCTAATGTAATGCACTACCGTTTAAGCGTCGAAACAGTCAAAATAGCTCGCATATCGCGAAGATTTCATCGATTTTAGTGAAATCTAGCCGTCATTTCCTTCCCGTTGGAGATATTTCGACGTTTAAGCACTCGTTGAACTCCACTTCACAGTGCTAATGCAATGCACTACCGTTTAAGCGTCAAAACAAGTAAAATAGCTGGCAAATCGCGAAGATTTCGTCGATTTTAGTGAAATCTAGCCGTCATTTCCTTCCCGTTGGAGATATTTCGACGTTTAATCACTCGTTGAGCTCCATTTCACAGTGCTAATGCAATGCACTACCGTTTAAGCGTCAAAACAAGTAAAATAGCTGGCAAATCGCGAAGATTTCGTCGATTTTAGTGAAATCTAGCCGTCATTTCCTTCCCGTTGGAGATATTTCGACGTTTAAGCGCTCGTTGAGCTCCATTTGACAGTGCTAATGCAATGCACTACCATTTAAGCGTCGAAACAATCAAAATATCTCGCAAATCGCGAAGATTTCATCGATTTTAGTGAAATCTAGCCGTCATTTCCTTCCCGTTGGAGATATTTCGACGTTAAAGCGCTCGTTGAGCTCCATTTCACAGTGCTAGTGCAATGCACTACCGTTTAAGCGTCGAAACAATCAAAATAGCTCGCAAATCGCGAAGATTTCATCGATTTTAGTGAAATCTAGCCGTCTTTTCCTTCCCGTTGGAGATATTTCGACGTTTAAGCACTCGTTGAACACAATTTCACAGTGCTAATGTAATGCACTACCGTTTAAGCGTCGAAACAGTCAAAATAGCTCGCAAATCGCGAAGATTTCATCGATTTTAGTGAAATCTAGCCGTCATTTCCTTCCCGTTGGAGATATTTCGACGTTAAAGCGCTCGTTGAGCTCCATTTCACAGTGCTAATGCAATGCACTACCATTTAAGCGTCGAAACAATCAAAATAGCTCGCAAATCGCGAAGATTTCATCGATTTTAGTGAAATCTAGCCGTCATTTCCTTCCCGTTGGAGATATTTCGACGTTTAAGCACTCGTTGAACTCCACTTCACAGTGCTAATGCAATGCACTACCATTAAGCGGCGAAACAAGCAAAATAGCTGGCAAATCGCGAAGATTTCGTCGATTTTAGTGAAATCTAGCCGTCATTTCCTTCCCGTTGGAGATATTTCGACGTTTAAGCGCTCGTTGAGCTCCATTTGACAGTGCTAATGCAATGCACTACCATTTAAGCGTCGAAACAATCAAAAGATCTCGCAAATCGGGAAGATTTCATCGATTTTAGTGAAATCTAGCCGTCATTTCCTTCCCGTTGGAGATATTTCGACGTTAAAGTGCTCGTTGAGCTCCATTTCACAGTGCTAGTGCAATGCAGTACCGTTTAAGCGTCGAAACAATCAAAATAGCTCGCAAATCGCTTTGATTTCGTCGATTTTAGTGAAATCTAGCCGTCATTTCCTTCCCGTTGGAGATATTTCGACGTTTAAGCGCTCGCTGAGCTCCATTTCACAGTGCTAATGTAATGCACTACCGTTTAAGCGTCGAAGCAATCAAAATAGCTCGCAAATCGCGAAGATTTCATCGATTTTAGTGAAATCTAGCCGTCATTTCCTTCCCGTTGGAGATATTTCGATGTTTAAGCGCTCGTTGAACTCGATTTCACAGTGCTAATGCAATGCACTACCGTTTAAGCGTCAAAATAAGTAAAATAGCTCGCAAATCGCTTTGATTTCGTCGATTTTAGTGAAATCTAGCCGTCATTTCCTTCCCGTTGGAGATATTTCAACGTTTAAGCGCTCGCTGAGCTCCATTTCACAGTGCTAATGTAATGCACTACCGTTTAAGCGTCGAAGCAATCAAAATAGCTCGCAAATCGCGAAGATTTCATCGATTTTAGTGAAATCTAACGTCATTTCCTTCCCGTTGGAGATATTTCGACGTTAAAGCGCTCGTTGAGCTCCATTTGACAGTGCTAATGCAATGCACTACCATTTAAGCGTCGAAACAATCAAAATAGCTCGCAAATCGCGACGATTTCATCGATTTTAGTGAAATCTAGCCGTCTTTTCCTTCCCGTTGGAGATATTTCGACGTTTAAGCACTCGTTGAACACAATTTCACAGTGCTAATGTAATGCACTACCGTTTAAGCGTCGAAACAGTCAAAATAGCTCGCATATCGCGAAGATTTCATCGATTTTAGTGAAATCTAGCCGTCATTTCCTTCCCGTTGGAGATATTTCGACGTTTAAGCACTCGTTGAACTCCACTTCACAGTGCTAATGCAATGCACTACCGTTTAAGCGTCAAAACAAGTAAAATAGCTGGCAAATCGCGAAGATTTCGTCGATTTTAGTGAAATCTAGCCGTCATTTCCTTTGCGTTGGAGATATTTCGACGTTTAATCACTCGTTGAGCTCCATTTCACAGTGCTAATGCAATGCACTACCGTTTAAGCGTCAAAACAAGTAAAATAGCTGGCAAATCGCGAAGATTTCGTCGATTTTAGGAAATCTAGCCGTCATTTCCTTCCCGTTGGAGATATTTCGACGTTTAAGCGCTCGCTGAGCTCCATTTGACAGTGCTAATGCAATGCACTACCATTTAAGCGTCGTAACAATCAAAATAACTCGCAAATCGCGAAGATTTCATAGATTTTAGTGAAATCTAGCCGTCATTTCCTTCCCGTTGGAGATATTTCGACGTTAAAGTGCTCGTTGAGCTCCATTTCACAGTGCTAGTGCAATGCACTACCGTTTAAGCGTCGAAACAATCAAAATAGCTCGCAAATCGCGAAGATTTCATCGATTTTAGTGAAATCTAGCCGTCATTTCCTTCCCGTTGGAGATATTTCGATGTTTAAGCGCTCGTTGAACTCGATTTCACAGTGCTAATGCAATGCACTACCGTTTAAGCGTCAAAATAAGTAAAATAGCTCGCAAATCGCTTTGATTTCGTCGATTTTAGTGAAATCTAGCCGTCATTTCCTTCCCGTTGGAGATATTTCAACGTTTAAGCGCTCGCTGAGCTCCATTTCACAGTGCTAATGTAATGCACTACCGTTTAAGCGTCGAAGCAATCAAAATAGCTCGCAAATCGCGAAGATTTCATCGATTTTAGTGAAATCTAACGTCATTTCCTTCCCGTTGGAGATATTTCGACGTTAAAGCGCTCGTTGAGCTCCATTTGACAGTGCTAATGCAATGCACTACCATTTAAGCGTCGAAACAATCAAAATTATTCGCAAATCGCGAAGATTTCATCGATTTTAGTGAAATCTAGCCGTCTTTTCCTTCCCGTTGGAGATATTTCGACGTTTAAGCACTCGTTGAACTCCGGCTTTGAGTACTAATGCAATGCACTACCATTTAAGCGTCAAGGAAACAATCAAAATATCTCGCAAATCGCGGGTACCATCGATTTTTAGTGAAATCGCCCGTGTTCCTTCCGTTGGAGATATTTCGACGTTAAAAGCTCGTTGAGCTCCATTTGACAGTGCTAATGCAATGCACTACCATTTAAGCGTCGAAACAATCAAAATAGCTCGCAAATCGCGAAGATTTCATCGATTTTAGTGAAATCTAGCCGTCTTTTCCTTCCCGTTGGAGATATTTCGACGTTTAAGCGCTCGTTGTGCTCCATTTGACAGTGCTAATGCAATGCACTACCATTTAAGCGTCGAAACAATCAAAATATCTCGCAAATCGCGAAGATTTCATCGATTTTAGTGAAATCTAGCCGTCATTTCCTTCCCGTTGGAGATATTTCGACGTTAAAGCGCTCGTTGAGCTCCATTTGACAGTGCTAATGCAATGCACTACCATTTAAGCGTCGAAACAATCAAAATAGCTCGCAAATCGCGAAGATTTCATCGATTTTAGTGAAATCTAGCCGTCATTTCCTTCCCGTTGGAGATATTTCGACGTTTAAGCACTCGTTGAACTCCATTTCACAGTGCTAATGCAATGCACTACCGCTTAAGCGTCAAAATAAGTAAAATAGCTGGCAAATCGCGAAGATTTCGTCGATTTTAGTGAAATCTAGCCGTCATTTCCTTCCCGTTGGAGATATTTCGACGTTTAGTCACTCGTTGAGCTCCATTTGACAGTGCTAATGCAATGCACTACCATTTAAGCGTCGAAACAATCAAAATATCTCGCAAATCGCGAAGATTTCATCGATTTTAGTGAAATCTAGCCGTCATTTCCTTCCCGTTGGAGATATTTCGAGGATAAAGCGCTCGTTGAGCTCCATTTGACAGTGCTAATGCAATGCACTACCATTTAAGCGTCGAAACAATCAAAATAGCTCGCAAATCGCGAAGATTTCATCGATTTTAGTGAAATCTAGCCGTCTTTTCCTTCCCGTTGGAGATATTTCGACGTTTAAGCACTCGTTGAACACAATTTCACAGTGCTAATGTAATGCACTACCGTTTAAGCGTCGAAACAATCAAAATAGCTCGCATATCGCGAAGATTTCATCGATTTTAGTGAAATCTAGCCGCCATTTCCTTCCCGTTGGAGATATTTCGACGTTTAAGCACTCGTTGAACTCCATTTCACAGTGCTAATGCAATGCACTACCGCTTAAGCGTCAAAATAAGTAAAATAGCTGGCAAATCGCGAAGATTTCGTCGATTTTAGTGAAATCTAGCCGTCATTTCCTTCCCGTTGGAGATATTTCGACGTTTAGTCACTCGTTGAGCTCCATTTCACAGTGCTAATGCAATGCACTGCCGTTTAAGCGTCAAAACAAGTAAAATAGCTGGCAAATCGCAAAGATTTCGTCGATTTTAGTGAAATCTAGCCGTCATTTCCTTCCCGTTGGAGATATTTCGACGTTTAAGCGCTCGTTGATCTCCATTTGACAGTGCTAATGCAATGCACTACCATTTAAGCGTCGAAACAATCAAAATATCTCGCAAATCGCTTTGATTTCGTCGATTTTAGTGAAATCTAGCCGTCATTTCCTTCCCGTTGGAGATATTTCGACGTTTTAGCGCTCGCTGAGCTCCATTTCACAGTGCTAATGTAATGCACTACCGTTTAAGCGTCGAAACAATCAAAATAGCTCGCAAATCGCGAAGATTTCATCGATTTTAGTGAAATCTAGCCGTCATTTCCTTCCCGTTGGAGATATTTCGACGTTTAAGCACTCGTTGAACTCCATTTCACAGTGCAATGCAATGCACTACAGTTTAAGCGCCGGAACAAGCAAAATAGCTATCAAATCGAGAAGATTTCGTCGATTTTAGTGAAATCTAGCCGTCATTTCCTTCCCGTTGGAGATATTTCGACGTTTAAGCACTCGTTGAACTCCATTTCACAGTGCAATGCAATGCACTACCATTTAAGCGTCGAAACAAGCAAAATAGCTGGCAAATCGCGAAGATTTCGTCGATTTTAGTCAAATCTAGCCGTCATTTCCTTCCCGTTGGAGATATTTCGACGTCTAAGCACTCGTTGAACTCCATTTCACAGTGCTAATGCAATGCACTACCATTAAGCGTCGAAACAAGCAAAATAGCTGGCAAATCGCGAAGATTTCGTCGATTTTAGTGAAATCTAGCCGTCATTTCCTTCCCGTTGGAGATATTTCGACGTTTAAGCACTCGTTGAACTCCACTTCACAGTGCTAATGCAATGCACTACCGTTTAAGCGTCAAAACAAGTAAAATAGCTGGCAAATCGCGAAGATTTCGTCGATTTTAGTGAAATCTAGCCGTCATTTCCTTCCCGTTGGAGATATTTCGACGTTTAATCACTCGTTGAGCTCCATTTCACAGTGCTAATGCAATGCACTGCCGTTTAAGCGTCAAAACAAGTAAAATAGCTGGCAAATCGCGAAGATTTCGTCGATTTTAGTGAAATCTAGCCGTCATTTCCTTCCCGTTGGAGATATTTCGACGTTTAAGCGCTCGTTGTGCTCCATTGGACAGTGCTAATGCAATGCACTACCATTTAAGCGTCGAAACAATCAAAATATCTCGCAAATCGCGAAGATTTCATCGATTTTAGTGAAATCTAGCCGTCATTTCCTTCCCGTTGGAGATATTTCGACGTTAAAGCGCTCGTTGAGCTCCATTTGACAGTGCTAATGCAATGCACTACCATTTAAGCGTCGAAACAATCAAAATAGCTAGCAAATCGCGAAGATTTCATCGATTTTAGTGAAATCTAGCCGTCTTTTCCTTCCCGTTGGAGATATTTCGACGTTTAAGCGCTCGTTGTGCTCCATTTGACAGTGCTAATGCAATGCACTACCATTTAAGCGTCGAAAAAATCAAAATATCTCGCAAATCGCGAAGATTTCATCGATTTTAGTGAAATCTAGCCGTCATTTTCAACTTCCGTTGGAGATATTTCGACGTTAAAGCGCTCGTTGACTCCATTTTGACAGTGCTAATGCAATGCACTACCATTTAAGCGTCGAAACAATCAAAATAGCTCGCAAATCGCGAAGATTTCATCGATTTTAGTGAAATCTAGCCGTCTTTTCCTTCCCGTTGGAGATATTTCGACGTTTAAGCGCTCGTTGTGCTCCATTTGACAGTGCTAATGCAATGCACTACCATTTAAGCGTCGAAACAATCAAAATATCTCGCAAATCGCGAAGATTTCATCGATTTTAGTGAAATCTAGCCGTCATTTCCTTCCCGTTGGAGATATTTCGACGTTAAAGCGCTCGTTGAGCTCCATTTGACAGTGCTAATGCAATGCACTACCATTTAAGCGTCGAAACAATCAAAATAGCTCGCAAATCGCGAAGATTTCATCGATTTTAGTGAAATCTAGCCGTCATTTCCTTCCCGTTGGAGATATTTCGACGTTTAAGCACTCGTTGAACTCCATTTCACAGTGCTAATGCAATGCACTACCGCTTAAGCGTCAAAATAAGTAAAATAGCTGGCAAATCGCGAAGATTTCGTCGATTTTAGTGAAATCTAGCCGTCATTTCCTTCCCGTTGGAGATATTTCGACGTTTAGTCACTCGTTGAGCTCCATTTGACAGTGCTAATGCAATGCACTACCATTTAAGCGTCGAAACAATCAAAATATCTCGCAAATCGCGAAGATTTCATCGATTTTAGTGAAATCTAGCCGTCATTTCCTTCCCGTTGGAGATATTTCGAGGATAAAGCGCTCGTTGAGCTCCATTTGACAGTGCTAATGCAATGCACTACCATTTAAGCGTCGAAACAATCAAAATAGCTCGCAAATCGCGAAGATTTCATCGATTTTAGTGAAATCTAGCCGTCTTTTCCTTCCCGTTGGAGATATTTCGACGTTTAAGCACTCGTTGAACACAATTTCACAGTGCTAATGTAATGCACTACCGTTTAAGCGTCGAAACAATCAAAATAGCTCGCATATCGCGAAGATTTCATCGATTTTAGTGAAATCTAGCCGTCATTTCCTTCCCGTTGGAGATATTTCGACGTTTAAGCACTCGTTGAACTCCATTTCACAGTGCTAATGCAATGCACTACCGCTTAAGCGTCAAAATAAGTAAAATAGCTGGCAAATCGCGAAGATTTCGTCGATTTTAGTGAAATCTAGCCGTCATTTCCTTCCCGTTGGAGATATTTCGACGTTTAAGCACTCGTTGAGCTCCATTTCACAGTGCTAATGCAATGCACTGCCGTTTAAGCGTCAAAACAAGTAAAATAGCTGGCAAATCGCAAAGATTTCGTCGATTTTAGTGAAATCTAGCCGTCATTTCCTTCCCGTTGGAGATATTTCGACGTTTAAGCGCTCGTTGAGCTCCATTTGACAGTGCTAATGCAATGCACTACCATTTAAGCGTCGAAACAATCAAAATATCTCGCAAATCGCGAAGATTTCATCGATTTTAGTGAAATCTAGCCGTCATTTCCTTCCCGTTGGAGATATTTCGACGTTTAAGCGCTCGTTGAGCTCCATTTCACAGTGCTAGTGCAATGCAGTACCGTTTAAGCGTCGAAACAATCAAAATAGCTCGCAAATCGCTTTGATTTCGTCGATTTTAGTGAAATCTAGCCGTCATTTCCTTCCCGTTGGAGATATTTCGACGTTTAAGCGCTCGCTGAGCTCCATTTCACAGTGCTAATGTAATGCACTACCGTTTAAGCGTCGAAACAATCAAAATAGCTCGCAAATCGCGAAGATTTCATCGATTTTAGTGAAATCTAGCCGTCATTTCCTTCCCGTTGGAGATATTTCGACGTTTAAGCACTCGTTGAACTCCATTTCACAGTGCAATGCAATGCACTACCATTTAAGCGTCGAAACAAGCAAAATAGCTGGCAAATCGCGAAGATTTCGTCGATTTTAGTGAAATCTAGCCGTCATTTCCTTCCCGTTGGAGATATTTCGACGTCTAAGCACTCGTTGAACTCCATTTCACACTGCAATGCAATGCACTAACATTTAAGCGTCGAAACAATCAAAATAGCTCGCAAATCGCGAAGATTTCATCGATTTTAGTGAAATCTAGCCGTCATTTCCTTCCCGTTGGAGATATTTCGACGTTTAAGCACTCGTTGAACTCCATTTCACAGTGCAATGCAATGCACTACCGTTTAAGCGCCGGAACAAGCAAAATAGCTCGCAAATCGAGAAGATTTCGTCGATTTTAGTGAAATCTAGCCGTCATTTCCTTCCCGTTGGAGATATTTCGACGTTTAAGCGCTCGCTGAGCTCCATTTCACAGTGCTAGTGCAATGCAGTACCGTTTAAGCGTCGAAACAATCAAAATAGCTCGCAAATCGCGAAGATTTCATCGATTTTAGTGAAACCTAGCCGTCATTTCCTTCCCGTTGGAGATATTTCGACGTTTAAGCACTCGTTGAGCTCCATTTCACAGTGCTAATGTAATGCACTACCGTTTAAGCGTCGAAACAATCAAAATAGCTCGCAAATCGCGAAGATTTCATCGATTTTAGTGAAATCTAGCCGTCATTTCCTTCCCGTTGGAGATATTTCGACGTTAAAGCGCTCGTTGAGCTCCATTTCACAGTGCTAGTGCAATGCAGTACCGTTTAAGCGTCGAAACAATCAAAATAGCTCGCAAATCGCTTTGATTTCGTCGATTTTAGTGAAATCTAACCGTCATTTCCTTCCCGTTGGAGATATTTCGACGTTTAAGCGCTCGCTGAGCTCCATTTCACAGTGCTAATGTAATGCACTACCGTTTAAGCGTCGAAACAATCAAAATAGCTCGCAAATCGCGAAGATTTCATCGATTTTAGTGAAATCTAGCCGTCTTTTCCTTCCCGTTGGAGATATTTCGACGTTTAAGCACTCGTTGAACACAATTTCACAGTGCTAATGTAATGCACTACCGTTTAAGCGTCGAAACAATCAAAATAGCTCGCATATCGCGAAGATTTCATCGATTTTAGTGACATCTAGCCGTCATTTCCTTCGCGTTGGAGATATTTCGATGTTTAAGCGCTCGTTGAACTCGATTTCACAGTGCTAATGCAATGCACTACCGTTTAAGCGTCAAAACAAGTAAAATAGCTGGCAAATCGCGAAGATTTCGTCGATTTTAGTGAAATCTAGCCGTCGTTTCCTTCCCGTTGGAGATATTTCGACGTTTAATCACTCGTTGAGCTCCATTTCACAGTGCTAATGCAATGCACTGCCGTTTAAGCGTCAAAACAAGTAAAATAGCTGGCAAATCGCGAAGATTTCGTCGATTTTAGTGAAATCTAGCCGTCATTTCCTTCCCGTTGGAGATATTTCGACGTTTAAGCGCTCGTTGAGCTCCATTTGACAGTGCTAATGCAATGCACTACCATTTAAGCGTCGAAACAATCAAAATATCTCGCAAATCGCGAAGATTTCATCGATTTTAGTGAAATCTAGCCGTCATTTCCTTCCCGTTGGAGATATTTCGACGTTAAAGCGCTCGTTGAGCTCCATTTCACAGTGCTAGTGCAATGCACTACCGTTTAAGCGTCGAAACAATCAAAATAGCTCGCAAGTCGCGAAGATTTCATCGATTTTAGTGAAATCTAGCCGTCATTTCCTTCCCGTTGGAGATATTTCGACGTTTAAGCACTCGTTGAACTCCATTTCACAGTGCTAATCCAATGCACTACCGCTTAAGCGTCAAAATAAGTAAAATAGCTGGCAAATCGCGAAGATTTCGTCGATTTTAGTGAAATCTAGCCGTCATTTCCTTCCCGTTGGAGATATTTCGACGTTTAATCACTCGTTGAGCTCCATTTCACAGTGCTTGTTACGCCATGCGGCTTGCCATAGATCATATTCTTAACCGTCGGTCGCGGCACTACAATGTCGCGGGCGGATCGTCGCGGCTGCCCGACAAACAAACATTGTAGTGGTAAGCGCATAGTTTATTAAGCAGGGCGACCTCCAGAAACTTCGATTCGTGGCCGTTATTTTATCCGGCGTAAAAGAATGTGGCGTGATCCGAACGTAGTGGGGGTCGCCTTCCAGAAAAAACGGAAAAAATCGAAAGGCGGGCAGAACGTTTCGAGAAGCCAAACTGTCAATACATATCTTATATCGCGCATTACGTAGTTACATTTCTTTTGTTGTTCCATTTATATCCTTCTAATTAATAAGTTGTTGAAATAAACGTTAATTTATTAGTGTTAACACAGTGCTATATTCATTAAACCACCTCTGTTGTCCTAAACGAAACAGGGGAACGACTATTTCGCGGCGTCGATTAACATAATCGTAGCGAGAATTTACAACTCTCGTTGACGTGCTATCTCGCGATCACGTCTCTCCGCGAACGGTCGTAACATTTTGGTCCTTCGAGCCGGATCACGTGCCAGTGAAGAGTGCACTTACCAGTGACCACACAGTGCCACGTGACTTTATCAAAACCAGCAGCGGGAGCGGGAGCAACCACTACAGCGAAACCAGTGACGTCAGGCGCGTCACCTTCGAAGAAGCACATCCCATTGGCAAGGGAACGCAACCACGCAGCCTTCCGCCGCAGCTGGACAGTCATCAACGCAACGAATTTCACAACTTAACAATACAACCGAACGAGTGGCCGTCGGGAAGGAACAAGGCGTTCCTCACCAAACATACACGCGACC
This sequence comes from Bombus bifarius, assembly GCF_011952205.1. NCBI lineage: Eukaryota > Metazoa > Arthropoda > Insecta > Hymenoptera > Apidae > Bombus > Bombus bifarius. Next base: position 14,871 of record NW_022884808.1, on the reverse strand, counting down.
TCACGCCGCACGACAGTAAGGTAAGCTCGTTCCTTATTTCGACCATCTCCTATCCTCGGCAACGATGACGAGCGAAGACCAACTCATCTCCCTGCGTCGGAGACGAGGCTATTGTGGCGGCCGATTCACATACTTATCGACCCGACTGGATGAGTACGAGCAATCCGGGAGTCAGCAAAACTCCTTATTAACGAATTACGAGAAACAACTGACCGAAGTTGCGAGTCAATTCGAAGCGATCCAACTCGAATTAGAAGTATTGGACGAGGAGGAACAAGTGCGCGGCTTCGAAATAAGGGATCAGTACGTCGCGGTAGATACAAGGCTACAAAATCTTCTGAGGAACGCGCAAACAGCTTCGCCGTCGACATCCACAAACCCTCCAACCTGTGCATCATGCGCAAGTTTAAATCCGATATCCATTAAATTACCAGATCTTCGGCTCCCTACTTTTGACGGAAGCTTAGAAAAATGGAACACTTTTTATGACACCTTTTCCTCCACAATCGATAAAAATCCTAGTCTCACTGACATACAGAAATTCCATTACCTGCAGTCCGCCCTGCAAGGAGAAGCAGCCGATTGTTTAAACGCGTTACCCCTTAGCAATGTAAATTACAGTCAGGCTATAGCCGTTCTCAAGGAGAGTTTCGAATGTCCACGATACACAGCTTTCAGTCACTGCATGGCAATAATTGATTATCCAAAGATAACCAAGGAATCTCCAACGGAATTAAGGCGCTTAGTCCACACATTCAAACAACACATATATGCATTGAACAAATTAGGAGACTCCTACCCCGATACCAGTGCTGTGCTCACCAGCCTCATCCTCTCTAAAATACCACTGAGTATCCAAAAGCAATGGGAAATGACGCTGCCCAATAACGAGGTGCCTCCGTACATTCACTTACTAAACTTCCTAGAGAGATTAGCACGAAGCTCCAGACCGATCACCACGGTCAGACAAACAAGAGAATCACCGGAACAAACTACTCCGGTCCGTCAACGCGCATCACGAGGGCATGCACTTACGGCGACACAGGTTAATCCAACATGCCCCACCTGTCAAGGACCACACCCCATTTGGAAATGTGACACCTTCAAAACCAAATCCCTTCGCGAACGTATTCGGGAGGTCAAAAGAGCATCACTATGCGTCAACTGCCTCGGGAAAGGGCACACAACGCGGCATTGTTTCGCAGGATCATGTCGCGTATGCGGAGAACGACATCATACAATGCTGCACAGGACAAAACGCCATTCAGGGTCTCGTTCCAGCACGTCCAGCCCGAAATCTTCCCCATCAAATAGCCGATCCACAACACCTTCTTTGCCACCCTACGTATCACCCACTCGTTGCAAAAGGCACACAACAGACCACAGATCGGAAACACCACGAACAGCCGCGTCTCCAAGTCCACCGCCCATTGACAAACGAACACACAACCAATGACGCCGACGATCGACGACTCCGTTGATGACCGAACATATCAGACCAATAGCATCCGAATTACGGTTCAATGATCTAGTCCTCACAGCGCAGATTAACATTTTGAATGATAAACATCAACCAATCCGTTGTCGAGCGTTGCTCGACACCGGATCCAGTATGAATTTCATTACCGAGGAATTAGCAAAATCGCTAAAGATAAGGCAAAACAAATGTTCGGTCCCAATCGGAGCTCTAGATACCTTGACAACGACTTCTAAGCGACACATCACGGCCACGATCACTTCCACTGACGGTACATACACGCGGACATTAACGTTCCTTATCATTCCAACCATATCAACCTCAATTCCCAGCGAACCCATCGATCGTTCGACACTTGAGATACCAAAAAATCTCAAATTGGCCGATCCACGATTTCATTTACCAGCTCCGATAGATGTACTACTAAGCTCAGGTTCAACACTCGCGTCGATGTGTGTGGGACAAGTCAACCTCACGCAGCCAGACGAGCCTGGACTGCGTCTGCAAAAGACGCGATTCGGATGGGTAATCGGGGGGAGTCCAACTTCCCAAACCGCGACAAACATATTTCACACATCCACGACGACTTTACAAGCAGATCTCGCGCGGTTTTGGGAAATCGATGAAGGACCCTCAATTAAACATATCTCAGAGGCAGATCGACGATGCGAAGAACACTTCCAAATCCACACCCGACGCACCAGCGAAGGACGATACATCGTCGCTCTACCTTTCAACGATCAGCTTCAGTCACTCGGATCCTCTAAAACGCTGGCGAGTAAACGACTCGCCTCACTCAATCGCCGATTCCAGCACGACAAACGCTTCGAATCAGAATATCGAACGGTAATACAGGAATACCTGGCATTGGGACACATGACGAAGGTCAATGACAACCACTCCGACGATAACGGATACTATTTACCCCATCATGGCGTGACCAAAGCATCGAGTCAAACCACCAAACTCCGTGTAGTTTTCGACGGATCGGCACCAAGCACTACCGGAACCTCCTTAAACGATACACTTCACACAGGACCCAAGTTACAGGAAGATCTATTTTGTATATTAATTAGATTCCGCGCTCATCAATACGTACTCACTGGCGACATCGAGAAGATGTATCGGCAATTCCTCGTACGACCAGAGGATCGGAAATATCAAAGGATATTATGGCGCAGCGCGAGTGGAGAAACAGAAACATATGAGCTTAACACTGTAACGTTCGGTTTATCCGCAGCCCCGTATCTAGCTATTCGGTGCCTCAAGCAACTGGCAGAGGACGAAGGACATCGATTTCCACGTGCAGCACAGGTACTGCAGCGGGATTTCTACGTCGACGACGCTCTCACCGGAGCTGAAACGAAGGACGAAGCCCTCACGCTCAGAACAGAACTCACCAAGTTACTTCAGCTGGCCGGCTTAAACATACGAAAATGGGCGTCAAACGATAATGACTTGTTACACGGACTTTCCTTAGAAGAAACAAATCACCAACATTTTTTGGGCGACTCGCAAACCTTGAAGACGCTGGGGGTGTTTTGGAATTCATTCGACGATTCTATTCTTTACTCGGTCGAAGTCAAACCCACGCCCTCGCGAGTCACGAAACGAATCATCAGCTCGGAGATTGCAAAAATTTACGATCCGCTCGGTCTGCTCGCACCGGTGATTGTTCGGGCCAAGATGCTACTTCAACGAATATGGTCGTCGAAAATCGATTGGGATGAATCACTTCCGATCGAGTTACATACAGAGTGGGAAAGGTACTATGCCCAATTACCCTTATTAAACAACGTCAGGTTCCCACGCAAAGCAATAATCGAGTCCGCTATGGAAATTGAACTGCATGGTTTCTGCGATGCCAGCGAAAAGGCTTACGGAGCCTGTGTTTATCTCCGAACCCTTACCATCAACGGCCGTGCTTGGACCCAACTTTTAACCGCAAAATCGAAAGTCGCCCCACTCAAGTGCCAGACCATTCCTCGGCTCGAGCTGAGCGGAGCACTCCTTCTTACGTCCCTGATGTCAACAGTACAACAAGCCCTATCACAAAAAATTACTCGAACTATCTATTGGACCGATTCCACTATCGTCCTCCATTGGCTCAATACATCACCTCACACCCTTAAAACATTCGTCGCTAACAGAGTCTCCGAAATTCAAACAAAAACCAGCATCCGCGATTGGCGCCACGTTCCTACCGACGACAATCCCGCGGACTTAATATCACGCGGCCAAACACCCGAAGAGTTCCTGCGCCCAACCATCTGGCAGCACGGTCCTGCATGGCTCTACCAGTCGGAAGGCTATTGGCCGACATGGGCTCTAACACCGCAAATTGAAGTACCGGAGCAGAAAGGGGCGATTTGTCTGTCCGCAAACCCCGCCGATTACAGTTTGTTGGAAAGGTATTCATCCTGGCCCAAGTTGATACGAATCATAGCTCGTTGCCTCCGTTGGAGACAGGAAAGGAACCGAGCGGCACCCCTAACCGTTACCGAGTTACGCATAACGCACAATAAACTGATAAAATTGTTGCAAAACATCCATTTCTCCGAGGAAATTCGTACACTCCAAAAAGATCGGAACGCGGCGATAAAGGGTAAGCTCACGCGACTCAATCCGTTCATAGACAAGGAAGGAATATTGCGAGTCGGGGGTCGACTCGGTCATTCGTCGATGACCTTCGCCCAGAAACATCCCATAGTATTACCCAAGTCATCCGTTACAACACGCATCATAGAACACGAGCACAAGATCCACATGCATTCCGGAACGCAGGCTACGTTATACGCAGTAAGACAAAGATACTGGCCCGTCGACGGTCGAAGTCAAGTATGGCGGGCGATCAAAGGCTGCGTCCGCTGCTGCCGCGCTCAACCCCCGCCGGTAGAATACGTGATGGGTAATCTGCCGGAGGCGCGAGTAACGGAATCTCGCCCATTCACAAACGTCGGCGTCGATTACTGCGGGCCGTTCCACATCAATGAAAAACGAGATCGTAACCGTCGTCAGATAAAGGTATACGTAGCCATTTTCGTATGCCTAGCAATTAAAGCGGTACACATCGAGCTCGTTGACGATCTCACTAGCGAAGCCTTCATCGCCGCTCTTCGCAGATTTATCGCTCGACAAGGGTATTGCTCCACCATCCATTCTGATAACGGCACCAACTTCAGAGGAGCAAGCAACGAATTACGAGAGCTTCACGATCTATTACAATCGGACGATCACAAGGAAAAAGTAACCGCATTTTTAGCCGACAAACAAATCGAATGGCGCTTCATTCCCCCTCATTCACCGCATTTCGGTGGGCTATGGGAAGCAGCGGTGAAGTCATTCAAACGCCACCTCAGGCGTGTAGCCGGCAACGAGTTACTCACCTCTGAACAATTGAACACTCTCATCATAGAAATAGAAGCAGTCCTCAATTCCCGCCCGCTAACTCCTATCTCCACCGATCCAAATGATCTCCTAGTCCTCACTCCCGGACATTTTCTCATTGGCGATTCACTAATGTGCTTACGTGATCGAGATTTCAGAGACATTCCATCGAACCGACTCTCCAGATGGCAGCATATCCAACAGCTTAAACAGCATTTTTGGAATCGCTGGCATAAGGAGTATTTGAACGAGTTAACCAACCGAAATAAGTGGAGCAAGGGTGGACACGGCATCCAAAAGGGCACAATCGTCATCCTCAGAGAGGACAACGTTCCCTCCATGCATTGGCCTCTGGGCCGAGTTATCAAGGTTCATCCAGGCGCCGATGGTGTCATCCGGACAGCTACAGTTCAGACGGCAAAGAGCGTTTTGGATCGGGCCGTCAAAAGGCTTGTCCCACTGCCAATTCAACCCGATCTCGAGAAACCCGAACAACTAACCACCGAGACGAACTAAGATAGGAACTTCAACCACATCTCGCTAATTTGATCGGTACCCTCTCAACGGGGGGAGAATGTTACGCCATGCGGCTTGCCATAGATCATATTCTTAACCGTCGGTCGCGGCACTACAATGTCGCGGGCGGATCGTCGCGGCTGCCCGACAAACAAACATTGTAGTGGTAAGCGCATAGTTTATTAAGCAGGGCGACCTCCAGAAACTTCGATTCGTGGCCGTTATTTTATCCGGCGTAAAAGAATGTGGCGTGATCCGAACGTAGTGGGGGTCGCCTTCCAGAAAAAAAACGGAAAAAATCGAAAGGCGGGCAGAACGTTTCGAGAAGCCAAACTGTCAATACATATCTTATATCGCGCATTACGTAGTTACATTTCTTTTGTTGTTCCATTTATATCCTTCTAATTAATAAGTTGTTGAAATAAACGTTAATTTATTAGTGTTAACACAGTGCTATATTCATTAAACCACCTCTGTTGTCCTAAACGAAACAGGGGAACGACTATTTCGCGGCGTCGATTAACATAATCGTAGCGAGAATTTACAACTCTCGTTGACGTGCTATCTCGCGATCACGTCTCTCCGCGAACGGTCGTAACAGTGCTAATGCAATGCACTGCCGTTTAAGCGTCAAAACAAGTAAAATAGCTGGCAAATCGCAAAGATTTCGTCGATTTTAGTGAAATCTAGCCGTCATTTCCTTCCCGTTGGAGATATTTCGACGTTTAAGCGCTCGTTGATCTCCATTTGACAGTGCTAATGCAATGCACTACCATTTAAGCGTCGAAACAATCAAAATATCTCGCAAATCGCGAAGATTTCATCGATTTTAGTGAAATCTAGCCGTCATTTCCTTCCCGTTGGAGATATTTCGACGTTAAAGCGCTCGTTGAGCTCCATTTGACAGTGCTAATGCAATGCACTACCATTTAAGCGTCGAAACAATCAAAATAGCTCGCAAATCGCGAAGATTTCATCGATTTTAGTGAAATCTAGCCGTCTTTTCCTTCCCGTTGGAGATATTTCGACGTTTAAGCACTCGTTGAACACAATTTCACAGTGCTAATGTAATGCACTACCGTTTAAGCGTCGAAACAATCAAAATAGCTCGCATATCGCGAAGATTTCGTCGATTTTAGTGAAATCTAGCCGTCATTTCCTTCCCGTTGGAGATATTTCGACGTTTAAGCACTCGTTGAACTCCATTTCACAGTGCTAATGCAATGCACTACCGCTTAAGCGTCAAAATAAGTAAAATAGCTGGCAAATCGCGAAGATTTCGTCGATTTTAGTGAAATCTAGCCGTCATTTCCTTCCCGTTGGAGATATTTCGACGTTTAGTCACTCGTTGAGCTCCATTTCACAGTGCTAATGCAATGCACTGCCGTTTAAGCGTCAAAACAAGTAAAATAGCTGGCAAATCGCAAAGATTTCGTCGATTTTAGTGAAATCTAGCCGTCATTTCCTTCCCGTTGGAGATATTTCGACGTTTAAAGGCTCGTTGAGCTCCATTTGACAGTGCTAATGCAATGCACTACCATTTAAGCGTCGAAACAATCAAAATAGCTCGCAAATCGCGAAGATTTCATCGATTTTAGTGAAATCTAGCCGTCTTTTCCTTCCCGTTGGAGATATTTCGACGTTTAAGCACTCGTTGAACACAATTTCACAGTGCTAATGTAATGCACTACCGTTTAAGCGTCGAAACAGTCAAAATAGCTCGCATATCGCGAAGATTTCATCGATTTTAGTGAAATCTAGCCGTCATTTCCTTCCCGTTGGAGATATTTCGACGTTTTAGCGCTCGCTGAGCTCCATTTCACAGTGCTAATGTAATGCACTACCGTTTAAGCGTCGAAACAATCAAAATAGCTCGCAAATCGCGAAGATTTCATCGATTTTAGTGAAATCTAGCCGTCATTTCCTTCCCGTTGGAGATATTTCGACGTTTAAGCACTCGTTGAACTCCATTTCACAGTGCAATGCAATGCACTACCATTTAAGCGTCGAAACAAGCAAAATAGCTGGCAAATCGCGAAGATTTCGTCGATTTTAGTGAAATCTAGCCGTCATTTCCTTCCCGTTGGAGATATTTCGACGTTTAAGCACTCGTTGAACTCCACTTCACAGTGCTAATGCAATGCACTACCGTTTAAGCGTCAAAACAAGTAAAATAGCTGGCAAATCGCGAAGATTTCGTCGATTTTAGTGAAATCTAGCCGTCATTTCCTTCCCGTTGGAGATATTTCGACGTTTAAGCACTCGTTGAACTCCATTTCACAGTGCAATGCAATGCACTACCGTTTAAGCGCCGGAACAAGCAAAATAGCTCGCAAATCGAGAATATTTCGTCGATTTTAGTGAAATCTAGCCGTCATTTCCTTCCCGTTGGAGATATTTCGACGTTTAAGCGCTCGCTGAGCTCCATTTCACAGTGCTAATGTAATGCACTACCGCTTAAGCGTCGAAACAATCAAAATAGCTCGCAAATCGCGAAGATTTCATCGATTTTAGTGAAACCTAGCCGTCATTTCCTTCCCGTTGGAGATATTTCGACGTTTAAGCACTCGTTGAGCTCCATTTCACAGTGCTAATGTAATGCACTACCGTTTAAGCGTCGAAACGATCAAAATAGCTCGCAAATCGCGAAGATTTCATCGATTTTAGTGAAATCTAGCCGTCATTTCCTTCCCGTTGGAGATATTTCGACGTTAAAGCGCTCGTTGAGCTCCATTTCACAGTGCTAGTGCAATGCAGTACCGTTTAAGCGTCGAAACAATCAAAATAGCTCGCAAATCGCTTTGATTTCGTCGATTTTACTGAAATCTAGCCGTCATTTCCTTCCCGTTGGAGATATTTCGATGTTTAAGCGCTCGTTGAACTCCATTTCACAGTGCTAATGCAATGCACTACCGTCTAAGCGTCAAAACAAGTAAAATAGCTGGCAAATCGCGAAGATTTCGTCGATTTTAGTGAAATCTAGCCGTCATTTCCTTCCCGTTGGAGATATTTCGACGTTTAATCACTCGTTGAGCTCCATTTCACAGTGCTAATGCAATGCACTACCGTTTAAGCGTCAAAACAAGCAAAATAGCTGGCAAATCGCGAAGATTTCGTCGATTTTAGTGAAATCTAGCCGTCATTTCCTTCCCGTTGGAGATATTTCGACGTTTAAGCACTCGTTGAACTCCACTTCACAGTGCTAATGCAATGCACTACCGTTTAAGCGTCAAAACAAGTAAAATAGCTGACAAATCGCGAAGATTTCGTCGATTTTAGTGAAATCTAGCCGTCATTTCCTTCCCGTTGGAGATATTTCGACGTTTAATCACTCGTTGAGCTCCATTTCACAGTGCTAATGCAATGCACTGCCGTTTAAGCGTCAAAACAAGTAAAATAGCTGGCAAATCGCGAAGATTTCGTCGATTTTAGTGAAATCTAGCCGTCATTTCCTTCCCGTTGGAGATACTTCGACGTTTAAGCGCTCGTTGAGCTCCATTTGACAGTGCTAATGCAATGCACTACCATTTAAGCGTCGAAACAATCAAAATATCTCGCAAATCGCGAAGATTTCATCGATTTTAGTGAAATCTAGCCGTCATTTCCTTCCCGTTGGAGATATTTCGACGTTAAAGCGCTCGTTGAGCTCCATTTCACAGTGCTAGTGCAATGCACTACCGTTTAAGCGTCGAAACAATCAAAATAGCTCGCAAATCGCGAAGATTTCATCGATTTTAGTGAAATCTAGCCGTCATTTCCTTCCCGTTGGAGATATTTCGACGTTTAAGCACTCGTTGAACTCCATTTCACAGTGCTAATCCAATGCACTACCGCTTAAGCGTCAAAATAAGTAAAATAGCTGGCAAATCGCGAAGATTTCGTCGATTTTAGTGAAATCTAGCCGTCATTTCCTTCCCGTTGGAGATATTTCGACGTTTAATCACTCGATGAGCTCCATTTCACAGTGCTAATGCAATGCACTGCCGTTTAAGCGTCAAGACAAGTAAAATAGCTGGCAAATCGCAAAGATTTCGTCGATTTTAGTGAAATCTAGCCGTCATTTCCTTCCCGTTGGAGATATTTCGACGTTTAAGCGCTCGTTGAGCTCCATTTGACAGTGCTAAGGCAATGCACTACCATTTAAGCGTCGAAACAATCAAAATATCTCGCAAATCGCGAAGATTTCATCGATTTTAGTGAAATCTAGCCGTCATTTCCTTCCCGTTGGTGATATTTCGACGTTAAAGCGCTCGTTGAGCTCCATTTCACAGTGCTAATGCAATGCACTACCATTTAAGCGTCGAAACAATCAAAATAGCTCGCAAATCGCGAAGATTTCATCGATTTTAGTGAAATCTAGCCGTCTTTTCCTTCCCGTTGGAGATATTTCGACGTTTAAGCACTCGTTGAACACAATTTCACAGTGCTAATGTAATGCACTACCGTTTAAGCGTCGAAACAATCAAAATAGCTCGCATATCGCGAAGATTTCATCGATTTTAGTGAAATCTAGCCGTCATTTCCTTCACGTTGGAGATATTTCGACGTTTAAGCACTCGTTGAACTCCATTTCACAGTGCTAATGCAATGCACTACCGCTTAAGCGTCAAAATAAGTAAAATAGCTGGCAAATCGCGAAGATTTCGTCGATTTTAGTGAAATCTAGCCGTCATTTCCTTCCCGTTGGAGATATTTCGACGTTTAATCACTCGTTGAGCTCCATTTCACAGTGCTAATGCAATGCACTGCCGTTTAAGCGTCAAAACAAGTAAAATAGCTGGCAAATCGCAAAGATTTCGTCGATTTTAGTGAAATCTAGCCGTCATTTCCTTCCCGTTGGAGATATTTCGACGTTTAAGCGCTCGTTGAGCTCCATTTGACAGTGCTAATGCAATGCACTACCATTTAAGCGTCGAAACAATCAAAATATCTCGCAAATCGCGAAGATTTCATCGATTTTAGTGAAATCTATCCGTCATTTCCTTCCCGTTGGAGATATTTCGACGTTAAAGCGCTCGTTGAGCTCCATTTCACAGTGCTAGTGCAATGCAGTACCGTTTAAGCGTCGAAACAATCAAAATAGCTCGCAAATCGCGAAGATTTCGTCGATTTTAGTGAAATCTAGCCGTCATTTCCTTCCCGTTGGAGATATTTCGACGTTTAAGCGCTCGCTGAGCTCCATTTCACAGTGCTAATGTAATGCACTACCGTTTAAGCGTCGAAACAATCAAAATAGCTCGCAAATCGCGAAGATTTCATCGATTTTAGTGAAATCTAGCCGTCATTTCCTTCCCGTTGGAGATATTTCGACGTTTAAGCGCTCGTTGAGCTCCATTTGACAGTGCTAATGCAATGCACTATCATTTAAGCGTCGAAACAATCATAATAGCTCGCAAATCGCGAAGATTTCATCGATTTTAGTGAAATCTAGCCGTCATTTCCTTCCTGTTGGAGATATTTCGACGTTAAAGCGCTCGTTGAGCTCCATTTGACAGTGCTAATGCAATGCACTAACATTTAAGCGTCGAAACAATCAAAATAGCTCGCAAATCGCGAAGATTTCATCGATTTTAGTGAAATCTAGCCGTCATTTCCTTCCCGTTGGAGATATTTCGACGTTTAAGCACTCGTTGAACTCCATTTCACAGTGCTAATGCAATGCACTACCGCTTAAGCGTCAAAATAAGTAAAATAGCTGGCAAATCGCGAAGATTTCGTCGATTTTAGTGAAATCTAGCCGTCATTTCCTTCCCGTTGGAGATATTTCGACGTTTAATCACTCGTTGAGCTCCATTTCACAGTGCTAATGCAATGCACTGCCGTTTAAGCGTCAAAACAAGTAAAATAGCTGGCAAATCGCGAAGATTTCGTCGATTTTAGTGAAATCTAGCCGTCATTTCCTTCCCGTTGGAGATATTTCGACGTTTAAGCGCTCGTTGAGCTCCATTTGACAGTGCTAATGCAATGCACTACCATTTAAGCGTCGAAACAATCAAAATATCTCGCAAATCGCGAAGATTTCATCGATTTTAGTGAAATCTAGCCGTCATTTCCTTCCCGTTGGAGATATTTCGACGTTAAAGCGCTCGTTGAGCTCCATTTCACAGTGCTAGTGCAATGCAGTACCGATTAAGCGTCGAAACAATCAAAATAGCTCGCAAATCGCTTTGATTTCGTCGATTTTAGTGAAATCTAGCCGTCATTTCCTTCCCGTTCGAGATATTTCGACGTTTAAGCGCTCGCTGAGCTCCATTTCACAGTGCTAATGTAATGCACTACCGTTTAAGCGTCGAAACAATCAAAATAGCTCGCAAATCGCGAAGATTTCATCGATTTTAGTGAAATCTAGCCGTCATTTCCTTCCCGTTGGAGATATTTCGACGTTTAATCACTCGTTGAGCTCCATTTCACAGTGCTAATGCAGTGCACTACAGTTTAAGCGTCAAAACAAGTAAAATAGCTGGAAAATCGCGAAGATTTCGTCGATTTTAGTGAAATCTAGCCGTCATTTCCTTCCCGTTGGAGATATTTCGACGTTTAAGCGCTCGTTGAGCTCCATTTGACAGTGCTAATGCAATGCACTACCATTTAAGCGTCGAAACAATCAAAATATCTCGCAAATCGCGAAGACTTCACCGATTTTAGTGAAATCTAGCCGTCATTTCCTTCCCGTTGGAGATATTTCGACGTTAAAGCGCTCGTTGAGCTCCATTTCACAGTGCTAGTGCAATGCCGTACCGTTTAAGCGTCGAAACAATCAAAATAGCTCGCAAATCGCGAAGATTTCATCGATTTTAGTGAAATCTAGCCGTCATTTCCTTCCCGTTGGAGATATTTCGACGTTTAATCACTCGTTGAGCTCCATTTGACAGTTCTAATGCAATGCACTAACATTTAAGCGTCGAAACAATCAAAATAGCTCGCAAATCGCGTAGATTTCATCGATTTTAGTGAAATCTAGCTGTCTTTTCCTTCCCGTTGGAGATATTTCGACGTTTAAGCACACGTTGAACACAATTTCACAGTGCTAATGTAATGCACTACCGTTTAAGCGTCGAAACAATCAAAATATCTCGCATATCGCGAAGATTTCATCGATTTTAGTGAAATCTAGCCGTCATTTCCTTCCCGTTGGAGATATTTCGACGTTTAAGCACTCGTTGAACTCCATTTCACAGTGCTCATGTAATGCACTACCGCTTAAGCGTCAAAATAAGTAAAATAGCTGGCAAATCGCGAAGATTTCGTCGATTTTAGTGAAATCTAGCCATCATTTCCTTCCCGCTGGAGATATTTCGACGTTTAATCACTCGTTGAGCTCCATTTCACAGTGCTAATGCAATGCACTGCCGTTTAAGCGTCAAAACAAGTAAAATAGCTGGCAAATCGCGAAGATTTCGTCGATTTTAGTGAAATCTAGCCGTCATTTCCTTCCCGTTGGAGATATTTCGACGTTTATGCGCTCGTTGAGCTCCATTTGACAGTGCTAATGCAATGCACTACCATTTAAGCGTCGAAACAATCAAAATAGCTCGCAAATCGCGAAGATTTCATCGATTTTAGTGAAATCTAACGTCATTTCCTTCCCGTTGGAGATATTTCGACGTTTAAGCACTCGTTGAACACAATTTCACAGTGCTAATGTAATGCACTACCGCTTAAGCGTCGAAACAGTCAAAATAGCTGGCAAATCGCGAAGATTTCGTCGATTTTAGTGAAATCTAGCCGTCATTTCCTTCCCGTTGGAGATATTTCGACGTTTAATCACTCGTTGAACTCCATTTCACAGTGCTAATGCAATGCACTACCGCTTAAGCGTCAAAATAAGTAAAATAGCTCGCATATCGCGAAGATTTCATCGATTTTAGTGAAATCTAGCCGTCATTTCCTTCCCGTTGGAGATATTTCGACGTTTAAGCACTCGTTGAACTCCACTTCACAGTGCTAATGCAATGCACTACCGTTTAAGCGTCAAAACAAGTAAAATAGCTGGCAAATCGCGAAGATTTCGTCGATTTTAGTGAAATCTAGCCGTCATTTCCTTCCCGTTGGAGATATTTCGACGTTTAAGCACTCGTTGAGCTCCATTTCACAGTGCTAATGCAATGCACTACCGTTTAAGCGTCAAAACAAGTAAAATAGCTGGCAAATCGCGAAGATTTCGTCGATTTTAGTGAAATCTAGCCGTCATTTCCTTCCCGTTGGAGATATTTCGACGTTTAAGTGCTCGTTGAGCTCCATTTGACAGTGCTAATGCAACGCACTACCATTTAAGCGTCGAAACAATCAAAATATCTCGCAAATCGCGAAGATTTCATCGATTTTAGTGAAATCTAGCCGTCATTTCCTTCCCGTTGGAGACATTTCGACGTTAAAGCGCTCGTTGAGCTCCATTTCACAGTGCTAGTGCAATGCAGTACCGTTTAAGCGTCGAAACAATCAAAATAGCTCGCAAATCGCTTTGATTTCGTCGATTTTAGTGAAATCTAGCCGTCATTTCCTTCCCGTTCGAGATATTTCGACGTTTAAGCGCTCGCTGAGCTCCATTTCACAGTGCTAATGTAATGCACTACCGTTTAAGCGTCGAAACAATCAAAATAGCTCGCCAATCGCGAAGATTTCATCGATTTTAGTGAAATCTAGCCGTCATTTCCTTCCCGTTGGAGATATTTCGATGTTTAAGCGCTCGTTGAACTCCATTTCACAGTGCTAATGCAATGCACTACCGCTTAAGCGTCAAAACAAGTAAAATAGCTGGCAAATCGCGAAGATTTCGTCGATTTCAGTGAAATCTAGCCGTCATTTCCTTCCCGTTGGAGATATTTCGACGTTTAATCACTCGTTGAGCTCCATTTCACAGTGCTAATGCAGTGCACTACAGTTTAAGCGTCAAAACAAGTAAAATAGCTGGCAAATCGCGAAGATTTCGTCGATTTTAGTGAAATCTAGCCGTCATTTCCTTCCCGTTGGAGATATTTCGACGTTTAAGCGCTCGTTGAGCTCCATTTGACAGTGCTAATGCAATGCACTACCATTTAAGCGTCGAAACAATCAAAATAGCTCGCAAATCGCGAAGATTTCATCGATTTTAGTGAAATCTAACGTCATTTCCTTCCCGTTGGAGATATTTCGACGTTAATGCGCTCGTTGAGCTCCATTTGACAGTGCTAATGCAATGCACTAACATTTAAGCGTCGAAACAATCAAAATAGCTCGCAAATCGCGAAGATTTCATCGATTTTAGTGAAATCTAGCCGTCTTTTCCTTCCCGTTGGAGATATTTCGACGTTTAAGCACTCGTTGAACACAATTTCACAGTGCTAATGTAATGCACTACCGTTTAAGCGTCGAAACAATCAAAACAGCTCGCATATCGCGAAGATTTCATCGATTTTAGTGAAATCTAGCCGTCATTTCCTTCCCGTTGGAGATATTTCGACGTTTAAGCACTCGTTGAACTCCATTTCACAGTGCTAATGCAATGCACTACC
>NW_022884807.1:0-19005 GCF_011952205.1 Bombus bifarius | reverse complement strand
CGACGCAGGCGGTACTCATGCAAATGAATACTGTGACGGTGCAGGGAATAATCGGCTGGAAAGCCGACCTGCTGGGACCGAGCTACACGCTGGCAGCTCCGCCTCCTCGTGGCCCCCGCTGGTACCGGCGAGATGCGCGCCACTTTGAGCAGCTCGCAAAATGTCACCCGTTACTCGAATTTGACGAAAATCAGTCGTTATTTCGGTCCTGTTTGAGATATTTCGACGTTTAAGCGCCCTTTCCACTCCATTTTACACGCGGAACGTAGTGTGCGTCACTTTGAGCAGCTCGCGAAATGTCACCTGTTACACGATTTTGACGAAAATTAATCGTTATTTCGGTGCTGTTTGAGAAACTTCGAAGTTTAAGCGTTCGTTCCACTCCATTTTACACGCCGAACGCAGTGCGCGCCATTTGGAGCAACTCGCAAAATGACACCTATACCTCCATTTTGACGAAAATTAATCGTTATTGCGGTCCAGTCTGAAATATTTCGACGTTTAACTGTTGGTTCCACTGCATTATACACGCCGAACATATCGCGCGCTATTTTGAGCAGCTCGCAAAATGTCACCTATAACTCGATTTTGACGAAAATTAATCGTTATTCGGTCCAGTTTGAGATATTTCGATCGGTTGCTACGCGAACCCGTGGTCTCCCATTCTGGTTCAGTGGTCCGAATAATTAACTTTTTCTCTTGGTTGAAATGGAACGTCAGAGTAACTTTAAGTCAAACTTCTCTGGAACGAACACTTTGTTTGACTCGAACGTCAAAGCCTTCTTTTCTTTCACTCTTTCTTTCTTCTTTTCTCTTCATTCTCCTGCTGTCTGAAATCAGATTTGCAGAATTCCGAATTCGCACGTCTTTTTACTATCCGATCGAACAGCCGTACGCTGTTACTTATTGTTACAAACCATTTTGTGTTATTAGCTTGTGAATTCCAGAAGGCCGAATTTAACCAGTCGTTTTTCGAGTTAATTAAGCTTAATTTTCACGGTATGTATACTTGGTAGCCGCAATTACAGACGATCGATAGGCTTATCAAGAAATCCCAGCGTGAAATTGGATTCTTTCGAAACCGACGAATTTCGTCGGCGGACGTATATCTAATAACCAGATTGTTTTGAGAAAATTTCGTCGGTCTTGCACAGACGAGCAGTTCAGCGTCAGCAAGTTGTTCGAGATTGTTACACGAGGGAAGGCGTTTTTTTCCTTCGGCGGCCGATTGGAGAGCCAATATTTTCAGGTGAATCGCATTACCATAGGTGTGGATTCAACCTTTATTCGAATTGCGATAGATCCTATATTCGATCGAAAGCGTTAAAACCTATCAACGAATAAAACCGCTCGTTATCTTTCGGACGTATTATTCGGCTGCGTAATATTTCGTTCGAGCAATGTTATTTATTTATTTATGTGGTTTATTTATATACGGGGCGAGCTCGTTAGAATACACGCATTTACGACGACAGGTAGTTGCCAGGTACAGACACTTGCGAAAAAAGATTCCAGCGAAATACAGATGAAAGGGCTTAGAAATAACAGCCAAAATTAATTAACTTTATGCAATCAGCCGCGAGAAACGGCGTTTCGAGATCAAGCTGCTACGATCGAGATGAAATGACCGAGGCGTTGTCGATCGTAAAAGTAAGTTGCGTAATTCACGCTACGAGATGATATATTGCACGACACGGTTGTTTCGTCGTCTATCCCGGCTGTTTCCACAAGAATTTCGCACGATATTCGCTCGATAAAGTTGCTTAAACGCCATCGTGGCTTAAGAGATTCAGCGATCGTCGGCGCGTAAAAATATCTCTCGTCGCTATTTATCGGAGTGAGAAGCGTGATTGATCGGTGTCGCTCGTGCACGCGAGAGACTGGCAAGAATTCGACGCGTGCAGCAATTCCTTTTGAAAACGTTGGAGAATCGTGCGGTGAAAGGTGGCGTGCGCTTCAACCGTGCATCTTCGCGCCAATTAAATCCGCGGAGAATACCTCCGAGCTTTTTTTCTCCTCTCCTTTTTCCTCTGTTCCGCGAATTTTTCCGAGAAATCGCCAGAGAAAGGAATTATTGATTAAGCTCTCGCGCAAGTGGCAGTATTTAGTGGCGCTTCGCGTGCCGAAATTAATAGTTCCGGAAGAAATGTGTAACACTTTGTTTCTATTGTGAATCCGAAGCCTTAATTAGGGGCGGGAAAATGCGATAGAAACGTTTTGAATGAGAAATAAAATGTTTGGATCCACGACGGGGAATACGCGTGTACAGGTCGAAGGGGATTCGAACGTGGCCATTTCAGTCGCTGACCGTACAAAATTCTGCATATCGAGAAATTGAAAAAGCATTATGAAAAACAGAAAAGTATAGGCTGGGTATTGTTGAAAAATCAAAGTAATCTGTACGTGACAAATCGACAAACGCAGATGGTTGTGGTAAATGTGCGTTCTCGTCGAGGACGCATAAAAAATAGGGATTCGGAATCGAGAGCTAGTCGAGAGAGCAACGAGAATGTATAAAAATCGGACGGTACTTGCGCTTCGCGTGTTCCGTTTTTCGTATTTCGAACATCGAACCCGAGCAACGTATGCACGAATCTCGTCGTGGATTTCGTTCCACGAAATCAGTTTCATTTATCATCGACCCGTCGTAAGATGATAATCGACGCACGTCCACGGCCGTGTGAATTTGAACGTCGAGTACGATTTTTCGGAAAATATCGAGCAAAGCCAACAACCCCCTTCCAAGCTTCTTAGCGATCGAACGATCGTTTCTAAAATTTTAATCGAACTACGATGGATTACGAAAACGTATTATCGAAACTATAGCTCCGAAAGAAGCAGCAACAGAAGCGAATACGTGTTCGACGGTCGAAGCGGGCAAGAGAAAATGATCGAGGGGATGAAGAACGCGGGCAAGGGAATAAGAGAAGTAGGAAAGGGAGACGGATCGAGAGCAAAAGAGGAGGAAAGAGACGGAATCAGTGGGTTGCCCGATCGGGCCAAGTTCGGACATGGATCGGTTTGCGTATGAAACAAGTGGGATTGTCGTTGCTAAGAGGAGCAAACGAGCCACGTTTTCTACATTTCAACTAAGCACGACGAGATCGTGAGACGACGTTCGACGCCCACAGGTCTCCGTGCCCTCTACGGATCTGCGATCCCTGACACTTTCCTGCATCGCGTCTTCTTTCCACTCGACGATTCTCGCCGCTTCTCCGAGATGCCATCGACTTGCTCGACCACCGACTCGAATTGATCGTCAACCTACGTTCTTAACGGGCCGCGATAACGTTCGTCGCGTTACTCGATTTATAAATTCGCCGCGAGTAGATATCTTGGTTAAGAAAAAAAAAAAAATAAGAAGCAATACCGCTTCTCTCCTATTATATCCTATGCTTATTATCCTTATCCCTTCTTGCTCGACGTTAACTATTCTGCCATGGATCTGGCCAATCTTCGACGAAATCGATTATTCGTGGATCAAGAGCGAGAGAAAAAAGAGAAAACGAAAAGATTGGAACGACGACAAATATCGAGCGTTCGTTAAGCTCATCGGCTTAGCTGAGCCCCATTAATTAGATTCGAAGGGGCGAGGTCGCGCGACAAAATCAAGGAATCAGCAATTTAATTCAATTTCTTCGGAACGCGCGACGTCCTTTCGTCTGGCCGAACTTCCGTCGTGCAATCGAAAGTTCCAAAGTTTCGCTCGAGTTCGCCTCGTGCCGACCGTCGACGTGTTTGTCCCCTGTCGACGATGAAAGGCGATCGAGAAAATTTCGGCGAGAGGCTGGCGCCACGATCTCCGCCAAGTGCGTGCGAACGTGCCTCGACGTCGTTAACGAACACTCGCGATATCGCGTTATCGTGGTAGGGAAATTCGCTGGTCAGAAACTTACGATCGATTCGAATTGTCCAGCGACTGTCTGTACAGCCCTATAAAGTCGAGTTTACGGACTTGGAATATGGGTGGGCATGATTTAACCGAGGATTAGCTTCGCGCTGTTAACCTTTATGACTTCGTTTCCGTGCAGCTTAACATAATTCGCGATGTACGTAAATGTTTTCCCATTTGCACGAGTACTATTGCGAAACTCGGCGCAACCGACAGTCCCGCGCGTTCTAATTAAGGAACTCGCCAATTCGAAACGCTTAGATACACGTTGTACGATCCAAGTAATGGATACGATCTTTATGTACACGTAGGCGCGCGTCTACGAGAAACTGTATGATTTAAACGCGTGAACTTCCCTTTCTATCTGACAAGGAAGCAGGTATCGGCAAGGAAGCAGCACGCGTTATTCGCCTAATTACGCGAATTGCGTACTATTTCCTGTCCTAACACTGCACTGAGATTCTAGCTCGATAACGGAAACCAATATCGATATTTAGCGGGTGCTCACCTTCGATTGTTCGGAGTCGATTTGCAACCGTCTGCGTACACAATGAGCGGCATATCGCGAAGCTTTTGAGACGTGGCATTTCGTCGTGTCTCGTCGCGTCAATTTTATCTTTCCGGGAGATGGAACACGCGCTCGCGCAAAGCTCGATGCGTCGCGAATCGAATATTTACACGAGGTGCTCTGACCTGTGTCGCTGTCCCCGAATGCGATATCCAATTCGCGTTGAATCAAATTAAACGATAATTCGACTGATTAATTGTTCCAGTAGATCGAGATAATCCGCATTCGGAGCGAAATAAACGCGGAATCGTCTCGTTAGCTGGATCGACGGTTGAACAAAGTAACCGCGATTTAACGTGATTACGACAAATTTGCCAGATGCGACGTAATTTGGTTGCCAAGGAGAAGAGAATGCATAGAAAGGCGGAGGCATTTATTACCAGAGGGATGTCAAGTCGTTGGATAGCGGAACCGCGGACGGCCTTCCACGTGCTTCGCGTTCTAAACTACGCGTTCGTTCGATAAAGTCTGCTACGCTTGGTAAGAAACCAGCCAGAGTTCCAGTTTCTTTCCTCCAAACGTAATTGTTTTGTACGTTTTAAGAGAAATTAGCTGGAAAATTTATACGCGTTCCGTAAATTTCCAGGGAAGCGAAACACCGACAAGAGCTCCTCCCGCGAGTTTCTTTGTCGGTTTCGAAAGCGTGGTAGCTCCGTATATTTCGATGGAACCGAAAAGAACTCGACGGTAAATTCTATCGTTGCGAAATTTACTGCTGTTTCAATGAGAAGCAGCGGAAACTGGCCTGGGATCGGGTAATAAATAAGCGAATCGTCGAACGGCGAGGAGGTCGGCAGGTCTGTCGACAGCGTGCTTAGAGCGCACGCAGAAAGATTACCCGGACTGTGGAGAGGATGGCGCGGCGTGACTGCAGCCAAGGGAAAACGGAGCGAAAACGTGGCCGCATCGACGCAACGAACAAAGACGAATTGCCGGCAGGTTCGTCGATAACGGCATTAACGGCTCGTCTAGGATTCCTCGGTCTCTTCGTTTCGTGCGGTATACGCGCGAGCCAGCGATCGAAAGGGAGAAACGAACGAACGAGCGAAGTAAACGAGGCTCGCCCTTTTTCTAACCGCGACAGCGTCTGTCCGTCGATCGAAGAAAAGAAACAACGGCCGCTAGACAGCGGTAACTCCGAGAGGTAAATCGATCGACCGCTCGCGATTTCTTCTCGGCTGTCCGCGTTCTTTATTTAACTGCTACGTTATTTCATTAATATGCAGCTAATCGTTCGATATCGAAGCACTCCGAATCGGAGTTCCGAATTAGCCACGAGACACACGCGGAGTACAAAAACTATTGTTAAATAACGCGTTATTCGTCCATCGAAGCGACTAGCTCACAGCAGGAACATATTTTTTCCTCCGATATTCCGACAACCGGCGCACCATCTCCCCTAGTGGTACACTGTTACTTATTTTTCCAGTATTCGAATGAATTATTCATGCACTTTCGACGACGCTATTCGTCCCTGTATTTTTCAAACATTATACAGGAAGGATAGTTGCGAAACGAATGTTCCGGTTCGACGTTCTTCTCGAATTTTCCCAGGCAAATTCTTCCGGCAAACGCTTCTTAATCCTCGCGTTCGTGACGGGCTTTGCAATATCCGCCAGTTTCCACGAGCACCGGCACCCTTCGATTATCGTATACGAAAGCCAACTCTGCCTCGCGTTAAACGAAGCGCGAAAACGCACAAATTGTTCGGCCTTTCACGGCCCATATTTTTCTTTCGAACGTTCGATTCCCCTATTGGTTAAAGTTAAACGTTAACGGATAATTCTACGAACTATACGCGACGCCAGTCTCGGAGGACCAGATCCGAAAAACTCCGTCGTAGGTCGAGACGGGACGTTCGCTTTCGTTCGTTGTTGATTTTAAAAATATTTTTTTATATCTATAAGAAGATTTCGTAGTTATCTATCGGACGAACGAAGACGGGAGTCCAACGGAAATCATAAAGGTGTCGGAGATTGAACGTTCGCGTCCCTACGTGTATTCGACCAGTCGGAGAAGTAAGCGTAGAAAATATCCGCCCCTCCCCCCTCACCCAATGCAAATGCACGACTTGTGCTCGATCTATATTTACGGGAGAAAAGTAGGCGTTTGTTGCAGGAGACATGTTTGCGTAGGATGGTGTTAAGGAAATTCGAGGATTTGGAAATACAAATAATTGACTATATTTCACACACAACAGCTATACATCTATATTACACTCTGAAGAACGTCTTGCGCGCACGCTTGTCGCCAACCGATTATCCAGAATCTTCTAACGGCAGTCTTTTGTCTCAACTAAGACCTGGACGCCCTCTGACCCTTACACACACACTCTCATGTACAGTGTAAATGTATCACTTCCCTATCACGCCTCCTTACATTTATACTGTACACTTAATTTTATTTACATACTTGTCGAATTAACAAAATATTTAACATTTATCGCTTTATTTACATTTCTCTTATTTTACATTCATCCATGACCTAAACCTTTCAAATTTCTCTCTACACAGTGCCTTCGTAAAAATATCCGCAGTGTTTTCTTCTGTACTTACTTTTATTATGTTTATCTTAGTTTCCTTTACGTACTCGTGAACGTAGTGGTAATGAACTTCAATGTGTTTAGAATTTTTTGTAAAAGTTCCGTATTTTGCTATACTCATAACGCCAGAGTTATCCTCATAGATTTTTACAGGGTTATCCTATCTATATGATTTCCTATCTATATGATCTCCTGCCCAATCAGCGTCCACATAACAATCTATCGTTTCACACTTTTCATTTCTTTTATAATGTAGCCCTAAATCTCTAGTCCGGTACAAATATTTCAATATTCGCAAGGCATATTTAAAATGTGTCTCGTTACAACAATCTTGAAATCTACTCAGATAATTCACACTATAACTTATATCGGGTCTGGTATTTACACTAATATACAGCAATGCGCCAATTAAATTCTTGTATCCAATGTCCTCTCTATTTATCTCAGCTTTTTCAATTTTTAAGTTGGTCTCCATAGGTGTACAGTACAATTTGCTATTATGTAATTTATATTTGTTTGCTAATGATTCTATGTATTTCTTTTGGCTTAATCTCATTTCATTTTTTAAATAATCATACTCTATATTTATTCCAAGATATTCTTTTACTTCACCTAAATCTTTCATTTCAAATTTATCAGTTAATAATCTTTTTACACTTTGTATCTTCCCTTTGTTTTTACTACAAATCAACAAATCGTCTACGTATATTAACAAATGAACAACATTTTCTCCCTCTCCATAAGTATATAGGCACAGCTCTATATTGTTCTTCTTAAAACCTAATCTCGTCACATACTTACCAAAACACTCATACCAGTCCCTCGGACTTTCTTTTAACCCATAAAGCGCTTTCGATAATTTACAAACTCTATTCGTTCCGTCCGCATATCCCTTTGGTTGATTTACATATACCTCCGAGGTTACTTCACCATTTAAAAAGGCAGTTTCTACATCCATTTGCTCAATTATTAATCCATTTTGACAACAATATGATAGCAATATCTTAAAGGTCTGATTACTCGCCACTGGAGAATATATATCATCGGCTACGTCTCTTTGTTGAAATCCCCTTACCACTAATCTAGCCTTATACCTGTCCTCTGATTTTTTCGTGTAAACCCATTTTACATCTAATACTTCTTTGCCTTTTACCCTTTCTACCAATTTCCAAGTTTTATTCTTATAGAGACATTCTATTTCCTTATCCATAGCCTGTTTCCAAACTTCATTATTTTCGCAACAAATCGCCTCCTCAAATGTACGAGGGATATCTACTTTACAATAATTTGCATGAATCTCGCAAATATTTTCCTTTTCTGGATACCTTACTGGAGTTTTCTTAATACGTGTAGATCTCCTAGTAGTGTTTGAGCTTTCAGTACTACTATCATTTTCATCTTCCCTACCTTCTAACTCTTCCTTATCCATACCATCCAATGAATAGTTTTCTTCGCTATCATTTCTATCTGCCTCTAATGAATTTTCCTCAAAACCGATACATTTAGTGTCTGTCTCCATGACCTCTACATGTCTAGCTATTGTTATTTTCCCACCTAATAAGACTCTGTATCCTACTTCACTATATCCTAATAGAATTCCCATATCTGCCTTCTTGTCCCATTTGGAAACTCTTTTTTGTTCTGGCCTTCTTACAAAAACTTTACTTCCATATAGATGTAGATTTTTAACACTTGGTTTACTCCCGAAGAATATTTCAAAAGGTGTCTTTCTCTCTATAGTATTCGCTAATATTCGATTTTTCAAGTATACCGCCGTACAAACTATTTCCGGTCAGTACCTTTTATGTACTTTCGCTTCCGCTAACAAGCAACGCGCCATGTCCATCACTGTTCTATTATACCTTTCCGCTGTCCCGTTTAATTCATGTACGTATGTTGGGCAATTATTTATTCTTATACCTTTATCCCTAGTAAATTTATAAATTCGATTATTTAAATATTCTTTACTATTATCGCATCTTAATATTTTTAACCTCTTGCCCGTTAAAGTTTCGGCTTCATTTACGAACTGTACGAAAGAATCAAAGACCTCATCTTTTGATTTTATACAATAGATCCTAGCTATTTTATTATAATCATCGATAAATGAAATGAAATATTTTTCTCCATTGAATCCGGTAGCCTTAAAGGGACCACATACGTCCGTATGAATAATTTCCATTATTTCCCTAGCCTTAGTTCGATTATTTTTGAAAGGTAAGTTATGCATTTTGCTTTCTATACACACCCTACATTTCAAAAGTTCCTTTTCAAATTCATTCGGTATGCCAGTCACTAGCTGCTCTTTACCCAAAATCTCTAAATATTTAAAATTTACGTGTCCTAGCATCCTATGCCATCTTTCCTTTTTACTCATACCACTACGTTCGGCGCTGTTTACTAAGTGCTTCTTCCCTTTCAATATACTTTTTATTCTATATGTCCCATTCTCTTTGAACGCTACAGCTGTAAGTTTATTATCCTCATCTATTACTTTCGCAATATTTCCTTTGGAAATAACCGTATTCTTATTGTCTGTTAGTTTACCTAAACTAATCAAATTTGCGGACATTTCTTTCGCGTAAAATACTTTCCTCATATTTATTTTATTTTGTTTTCCGAATGCTTCAAAATAACTTATAACATTCCCAACTTTTGTCGCTTTTATCGGTCTATTATCGCCTAAATATATATTTACCGGTTCTTTTAGGTCGATAGATTTATCAAAATAATTTATATCATTAATTATGTGATCGGTACAACCGCTATCTAATAGCCACACTATTTCGTTCTTACTTATTTCATTCGTCTCACTGCTGTTTGCTGCGTGCGCCGTTGCTATCCATATGCCTGCTCTTGAGTTTCCATGCTCGCCCGTGCCGGTTGTAGATTGACGATGAAAGTTTCCACGTCCTCTGCTCGTATTGCCTTTGTTTCCCTCTTCCTCTGTTTCGACCACGTGTTGGCCCATGCCAATAGCCGTTACTGCTTCCCGCTTGGACGCCATTTTGACACTCTCTCGCAAAGTGTCCTAATCTTCCACATCTGAAGCATCCTTCCTTTTTTGCAGAAAAGGCGTTAGTTTGCCTTTCTCCTCGATTGGATTTATTTTTCTTCTCTGCTATTTCTATTTTATTTTTTACATACGCTACCGTTTGATTCTCTTCTTTCAATGCGTCTATTATGTCCGCTATGTAGCTGTATTCTTCGGGTAACGTATTCAGCATGTAATTCAGCTTTTCCCTCTCACTTACTTGTGCGCCCGCACTTTTTAATTCGTTTATTAATTTTTCGAATTCGTTAAAGAATGATGCTGAATCACTGTAGTTCTCCAGTCTTATGTTTTCCAATCTCCTTCTGCATACGATCTGCAGTGCCGTCGACTCTTTCAAGTATATTTCATCGAACCTTTTTATTATATCATACGCCGTTTTTCCTTCCCTAACATACTCCAATTGTCTGTTCGATATTGCACTATAAATTATATTTATCGCCTTCAAATCCTTTTTGTCCCAGTCTTCATCGTCTCTTTCGTTCTTCATTCTAGTTGTAACAACCTCGCATTCCTTATATTTGAGAAACATCGTGATTCTTTGCTTCCACATTCCATAATCCTCACCATCGAATATAGGTATCATGATTTCCGATCTCTCCATTTTAATTGATTCTTCTTTTTTTCTTTTCTTACTCAAGCGTTCCTACGTGCTCGAAGTATATTTTTTCCTCTGAAAGTTTTTTTTCTTTACTGAAAACTCACTCGCAAGATCGTAACCACGCACTAAATATCTTGCAAAACTAGTAACCACGCTCTGCTACCATGTTAAGGAAATTCGAGGATTTGGAAATACAAATAATTGACTATATTTCACACACAACAGCTATACATCTATATTACACTCTGAAGAACGTCTTGCACGCACGCTTGTCGCCAACCGACTATCCAGAATCTTCTAACGGCAGTCTTTTGTCTCAACTAAGACCTGGACGCCCTCTGACCCTTACACACACACTCTCATGTACAGTGTAAATGTATCACTTCCCTAACATGCACTACCGTTTAAGCGTCGAAACATGCAAAATAGCTGGCAAATCGCGAAGATTTCGTCGATTTTGACGAAATCTAGCCGTCGTTTCCTTCCCTTTGGTGATATTTCGACGTTTAAGCGCTCGTTGAACTCAGTTTTACACTGAAAATGTAACGCACTACCGTTTAAGCGTCGAAACAAGCAAAATAGCTCCCAAATCGCGAAGATTTCGTCGAATTCGATGAAATCTAGCCGTCATTTCCTTCCTGTTGGGGATATTTCGACGTTTAAGAGCTCGTTGAACTCAGTTCTACACTGCAAATGTAACGCACTACCGTTTACGCGTCGAAAGAAGCAAAATAGCTCACAAATCGCGAAGATTTCGTCGATTTCAATGAAATCTAGTGTCACGTCCCGCGCTCCGCACGCGCCGTAACAAGAACAAGAAAACCATTCTATACAAAACATGCGAATAAGGATTGGTATGCACAAACGAACACACGGCACTACGAAACGAAAGGAAGGATTAACAAAACGAGGGCGATTAACGGATCCAACCAATAAACAAAATACATATATACACAATTCTAAATAAACCAGGAAATAAGAATAACTACAAAAGGGGAAAATAATTGAAACGCCAGGAAAAAAAAATATATATATATATATATTTCAATGAATCAATTTGGAGAGTTACATATAAGTATAAACATATATGCCGAACATGTAATAACCTGGTAAATATTAGAGACAGTGCTTCCAATACTATGCAATAAATATAATATTATCAATTTATGAAATATAAGTATACATGAAGTCAAAACTTAATAGTTTAACGAATACATAAAACATACAATATTGTATTATTAAAGAAATGAAGGTTACATTGTCAGAAATATATATATATGTGCGAATTCTATCAAACCGATAATCTAAGATACATACTTAAAACTAGCCTACATTTCGGTAAAGGATAAATAAATAATTGACATTTCATTTCGTATGAATACTACACTGCCAAGAGAAATATGCATATGAATACGTATATGTGTGTGTGTGTGTGTGTGTGTGTGTGTGCGCGCGTGCGCGCGCGCGCTTATGTTTTATATTACCGAATACTCTATTAAATAAACTACTCAAAACAATAAATAACGCAATCGAAGAATTACAAAACATTAGCCATATTAAAATGACACACAACATAAATATATATATATATATACATATATATATATATACGTATACTCATACGAACAATACTTTGTCACTTTAAAGCAATATTAATAAATAAATGTTTAATTGCAGTAGAATAAGGAAGACGTGCGGCAGACGGAAAACTACTGCGATATTAAACAAAATTAAAGA
The DNA here is from genome assembly GCF_011952205.1 of Bombus bifarius. NCBI lineage: Eukaryota > Metazoa > Arthropoda > Insecta > Hymenoptera > Apidae > Bombus > Bombus bifarius. The sequence goes on along the minus strand of NW_022884807.1, from coordinate 6,613 downwards.
CCCGTCACTATAACTTTGCTGATGACATTTATGAGCAACCATGTTAGATTTACACGAGCAACGGCGACAGGAATATTAAGGATTAATGGAAGTCAGGCGCGAGAAATAAATCATGAAAACACATTGTTAACACTTTTCTTTAATAAAATCTGTGCGCCACTACAAATGTAAAAAATATATGTCGGAGATAAGAGGACACCGGTGTCTTCCCTCTGAAACCTCGGGAAAATCCATAAAAACATTGTAATTAAAATCTACAGTTGTAACTAAACGATTTGCCGTCATTCTACCCAATTGAATTTGTTTGAGACTTGTGACAATGAGCTTGGGCTCAAGGTGACAATTAGTCGCCGAACGTAGCCGCGGTCAACGGGACGAACTCTCCATCTATCAAAGGCATTGAGTAATCCTATAGCTCTCCTTAAAAGGCAGATTTGTAGCGGCACGTGGCAGTAAACATTCCAATGGTTTCTGTCCCGTAGCTCGCCACACGCAGATCCTATTCTCCGGGCAGGATGTTTACCAGATGTCGACGCGTCTCCACAGTACGTGATCGGCTAGCCCGAGGACCGTCATAAACACTAATATCTAGTTACCTAAAATCCTTCAACAGATACACAGTCTTTGTCCCAGTTACGGGAAGACAGGAGAGACCTATTTTTCCACGAACGACGTCTCCCACTAACAACCCTCCCTCAAGGGCAGCTAGCATCCTTTTCTAACTACCGTTATGGAGATTGGCCAATTAGCAGCAACGTCAATTTCCCTTACTTTCCGAACGTAGGATGTCCCCGACGAATCCGATGATCTCGTGTCCTTAGACACACCCCGTCATAGTTTTCCTCTGGGGTATCACCGGGACGGAAAGTCATTCTCTCTTGCGGTCTCATCGACAAAAAGGGATTAACTCCTTACGGTCAGCGAATATTAACACAGAATCCGACTTAGATTTTTGCGAGTGCGTACGACTACCGTCCCGTTGTCCGCGGATTCGTTATTGAACCTAGGATCATTGTCATTAGTCTCTCGAGTATCTAATTACCACGGTTACTTGTCCGGTTCTATGGTAATCGTATTTGCCCTAGCCAATGTCTTCTCTATTGCATAACGACGACGTGTAATCCAAACGAAGATTCGCTTTACGCCCCTAACCCTAATTCTAATGTAAACCCGACATATATATATATCTACATATATATATATCTATCTATATATATCTATATATCTATATATCTATATCTATATATATATATATATATAGATATAGATATATAGATATATAGATATATATAGATAGATAGATATATATAATATCAGCAGCACCAACCTCGGAAAAGTACACGGTCACCGTTTAAGCTAAACGCACGTTTTCGTTTGTCTTGTTTCACACTTTTCTTGTCCTCGCAATATTTTATAACAGTGTTAACAATATATACAGGCAAATTATATAGTCTATTTTTGATTCACAAGTGTCAGATATCAATTATTGCTTTCCGTTAAAATAAATATATCATTATTAGATGCTCTTTTTAACATTCCGATCCGCATCCTTACAATATTTTACAATTTTTAACCTGAAAATGTCGCTAGAAAATAGAAAACGAAGAACAATTTGAAAAGCACTAGCTCGCTTGAATGTGAAAATTGTGACGTGGGTGTATGTGCTTTGCCCTGCTTTAAAATATATCACACTCAATTGTATTATTAATTATTAAAGTAAATTATTAAAGTTCACGTGTATGTATTGTTGAGAAATGTTAAGTTGGTATGATCGCTGCTTACTACAAGCTAAGTTGGTACGACTTCTAACGACGCTCTTTTGTATTAGAAGTCGACCACGTTGTTCTATTGACTTGGAGATTCCTGTATGGTAAGACGTGTTATAAGACTGAAATATATTGGAGAAAACGAATCTAAGTGAATCGTTATTTTATAAACCCAAAACCTTATTAAATAACATGTATCGTACCTTTAAGAAACATTAACATTTAATTATCCAATGTGCTTGCGTAGAGAACAGCATTATCCGCCACATATTGCGGTGCAGTATCGTTTATGCGTAGTTCGCGTCAAACCCTGCCCTACGAAGGAACATCCCCGCACAAAATACAATCGTACCTAAGACGTTAAACCGATCATTTGCAAGTTTTCTTCAAAGAGATACGCTATACGAGTTGTTTGATTGATATCCGAAAAGTTTCTTTCCGTTTATGAGGAAATAATAGACGCACAATGTTATTTGCTTTATATCGTTTTGTCGCATTACGTACGATCCATTTTGTTCTATTGAGATAAACACCGAGACATTTCACAGACTTGGTTTCACGTTTGTACGGAGGTGCATTATTGTAAAAAACACGTTTGCGAAAACAGACATTTTTCGGACAACCTAATATATCTCATACGATGCTGTTGCCAAGAAATATTTATTAACGAAATGCTAACAATTGTTAGTTGCAAACAAATACTAGGGGAAATTGCTTTATCCGCGTTTACACGCAGAAGAATTTTACTGCTCAATAATATTGCATTAAAGTGAAAATAGAAAATATATGTAGGAATGTTTATTATAAATTAACAGAAAAGACAGTATGATAAACACAATATTGCAACACTCTCACAAAATTGAATATAATATCGCACTTGGCGAATTCGCTTAACACTATTTCTACGTCACAGTAACACGATGAACTTCTCTCGATCACGATTAATTCAACTCTGGCTGCATTGCCACGCTCACTTTTCCTTTAACAAACCTTCGTGACGCTCACAACACTCCTTGACAACATTAACATATCTTAACAACGTTTATAAACAATCAGCCACGTTTTTCGCCAACGTCACACCATCCCGCAACTTCGGCCATTCTGACAAACACATCTGCCCTCAGATGTACCCAATATTACTAATCACACTTGCACTCCTGATTTCTTTACTATTCCGCAACGACTATTAACCTCAGTGAAAAACGATTATCCTTCGTTGTCTTCAAAATCGTCATCTTCTTCTTGAGCTTTGCAAACTCGATCACCCAAACCGCTTCGGCCTTCCTGTACTAATAACTCTTCTACTATATTCCGACTAAACGCGTCCACATGACGCATCGCGGTACCTGGTCTATGATCGATTTTATAATCTAATTGTTCAATCTTTCTTTTAATACTTTCTATCGTTTCTGCAGCTTTTTGCAACTGCTCCTTCAAAGTATTTGTACTGTGTTCAAATTGCTTTTTCATATCTTCTGTCAACGTGTTCTTTTTCTCCAAATCTTTCGTCGCACGTTCTATTTCTGTTCGCAAACTTTTCTCCGATTCTTTATGAACCACGCTTTCTTGTTGATTTTCTTTCAATTTTGATTGCAATTCAGTTTTTTGATTTATACATTGCTCCATAATTCTTTTCTCTTGCACCTCATTGTCAAGATTATTTCTACTTCCCTCCCAATTTTTATTGCGACTCTGTAAGTCTTCGATTTGCTGCGTTTCTTGAGCAGTAGCATTTGAGACTTCATTGCGTAGACGTGTCATTTCTTCTTCTGTTTCGAATGATTTTATGCTAACACGTTCTAGCTGACCGATACGTTCTCTTTCTTCCAGCAACAGCTTTTTGATATCCTTGATCTTATTTTCATTTACAGTATTTATCACAAATTGCTCACTTCTTTCTTTCTGAATATTATCCTTGTTAACCGATTCTTCCTCGAAACGAAACAGGAGATCTTCACACTTCCAGATTGCCTGCATTTCCTGTTGTCCTCAGGTCTAACCTGTCTCACAGACGACTCTGCTATGCGACATTTTTGTTCCTCATAGATAATCAAATTTTCCTTAAGTTCTTTCATTGATCTTGCCCCATATAGTATTGTCTTATTAACTTCTTTGTCTTTTATTCCTTCTATCATGTACCGCATTTTTGCTACTTCTTCCATATCCATGTGACTTGCTATGCTAGGCATACGATACATATAAGCTGTACATCCTTCATCTTCTCTTTTTTCGTCTCTTGAAGTCTATGGTGTACTTGCCATGTATTAAATTTTTTCGAAAATTCTTTTATTAAACTTCATTTTAATTCACACCGAGTTCTTGCACGGCACTCATAATTTACAAATATTTTAGCTGATCCTCTCATCAGCTTTTGTGTATAGATTACTTTTTGTTCCTCTGTCCACAAACACATACTCGCTGTTTCTTCAAATGTCCTGAACCATTGGTTAATATTTTCGTTATTTTCGCCCGTAAAAACTCTTTGATCTCGACATCTTGAAAACTCAATGTTGTTCGCCTACGTGTCTTTCTACAGCGTCATCCATAATTCTGATGTCCATCTCGCACGCTCCTTCTGCGTTCACTTTCACCCTCTTCATCCTCTTCCCTTTCACTCTCGTAGTCGGTTTCCTCCTCCGACGACGCATCTTCTTCTAAGGCTGCCAGTAAACGCTCACGTAATTCTGCTTTTCTTCCTTTCGTCTCTAGCCCCGTGCTAGCTAGACGTTCTCTCAATTCCTTCGTCCTAAGCCTCTCGAGATTTTCATCTACATCTCGACCATGCTTATTTTCTGGTTTCGTCCCCGTACCTCGCTTCTCCACGGACCTTTCACTACTCACTTGTTCTTTAAGATTTGATTGGCCTGCACTAATTGCTCTATTTAGCCTGGCCACCAGCACTGACCTAGCCCCAGATATCGGAAGATTCATCTGAGCAAGCTTATTCCACAATTATTCTAACGTTAAATTTTCTTCGCTCGAAAATTGTTCCTCCTCACAATTTGCCATCTTTAACTTCACAATAATTTCTTCATATACACACAATATTATTCACAACAGCTAACGATATTTTATCACACCACTTCCCGAAATTTAGATCGGCACGATTTAAAACTAGACGATCCCCCAATTTGTAGGAATGTTTATTATAAATTAACAGAAAAGACAGTATGATAAACACAATATTGCAACACTCTCACAAAATTGAATATAATATCGCACTTGGCGAATTCGCTTAACACTATTTCTACGTCACAGTAACACGATGAACTTCTCTCGATCACGATTAATTCAACTCTGGCTGCATTACCAGGCACACTTTTCCTTGAACAAACCTTGGTAACGCTCACAACACTCCTTGACAACATTAACATATCTTAACAACGTTTATAAACAATCAGCCATGTCTTTCGTCAACGCCACACCATCCCACATACATGTTTGTACTCATATTGTTCTTAGAGTAAGGACAAGTATTGATGTTTTATTTAGAGTTACGTTTAGTTTAATAAGCGATACTCAATACGAAAGACTGATTACAATATCGTCGTACGTCTTATTATCATACTCGGCTCTCAACTTCCAGATTCATATGCTCCGGCCCCTCCACTTACACTCTCTGACTTCGCGACTCACACTGCGCGACTGCTCAACTGACATACTGCCGCTCCTCAACTAACTTTCTGGCCGTTCTAGCATCCCTTTGTCTTTTCCTAGGCCCACCACGCACGTGTTCCGCAGACGTTCGTTGCCAGGGTCACGTAGGCCTTTTCTACAAAAGTATACAGTTGAAAATACCGACGACACATTGACGGACCCGACGGCGCCTCGGCTCTCGCGACACTCTTCATGTTTAATTCGATGTTTCTTAGGCCCTTTTCCCCGATATATTATTAGTATTATATATTATTAGTTGTTACATGATATCACGGTGGAAATCTTACTCTGATCTCTATTTTAGATCTCTATTTTACAAACAATAATTTTTCTATTTTTCTTCTTTAATATCGAAGTTTTAAAGCTTAATTACCACGTTTAAATTACGTTTGTCTGACTTTATCGAGTTCCGAAACAAGGAAGATATATTTTGAAGTGGAATGTCATTCACGATACGCGTGAATGCGATTTTCGTTGATCATAGCCTCTTAGGTGAAACCGGCGAATAATTTTCATTAAAATTCTATACAATAAAATACGAGACAGCATACGATTAATCCGCAGAAAATATAAAATAGCAGCTCCGGTATAATCAGAAAAATTCGAGTATGCTGCGCGAATTTTCAAACTCTGTTTCCTCGACAACAATAGGACAAATTCCACTCAGGATTTTCCATATATCTTCTCCGTCCTTTCCACTTGTATCGCCAGTTCAGCGACACTCTGTATATTTCGAGCGACATTCCTTTACCGTTAGGAATTGCAGCTATTTGTTGTATCGTTACGTTTTTGTTTGATTCGTTTTGGTTGCGTTGCCGTTAATTTTTGAATTTAGATTAAATTGTGGCGTTGTCTGATGTTTAATGCAATTAAACACCACGTTTCGGCTAACCTGCTACGCGCAGGAGTACTGGCACGGTAGCGGATTAAAGTTGGTGAAAATAAATGTTCGCTTAATCCTATTATGTTTTTAGACAGATATTCTTCATAACAAATGTTTATTCTTCATAACAAATGTTTATTCAAATTCTAATTGGATATTCACAGAATTGTCGTTGAGATTACGAATACTCGAAGTTACAACCGTTCGCAATACGCTTTGACTCTTAATAATTACAAGATTTTAATTTGATTGATTTTCAAAAATTCACAAATTGACAAATACAAACACGTCCATTAACAAGACTAAC